>NW_025820591.1:0-2769 GCF_002878395.1 Capsicum annuum
ATTCCAACAAAATAAATTAAAATTGTTAAATGCAAGAACATTATATAATGAAGAAATGTTTTCAAGAGCACAACTATATAGGCATTATAGAGAAGAACAGATGTGTATTATCAGAGAAAATAGTTGTAGCATAAATTTAATAAGCTCAGACTCTTTAAAAGAAATCATAAAATTAGACATGAATCTTATGCACATGGGATTAATAGTGATAGGCATAAAAGGTTTAACTAGAAAAAATTTAGGAACTAAAGTATTAATCACAATATATGATAATAGATGGTCAGACACTGAAAGATCTATAATAGGAATAACTGAAGTAGACATGACTAATAATGGAGGACTTTTTTATTGTTGTCCAGATTATATTATAAATACCTTAGAATTCGGAAAGCATATTAAAATAGGTATACAAACTAAAGGATATGAAGAAATGAATAGTGGAAATAATTTACTTATATGTGTAGGATTTATAGAAAAACTTGCCACTAATAGTAGTATAAAGTTTAATCTAAAAATAGACGATGTACTAAGTCTAATGAGAAATAAAGGTATTAAACTACTGAAACCCCTAAAAATAAACCCAAAAAATATGCAGGATTAGAATGGAACTTAGAAAAATTTACTAAAAAAGAAATATTAAAGCCAACCAATCATTTAATGTATATAAACAGTAAAGAAAAAGCTTCAGTAAGATTCACAGACTACCAATACACAAATGAAAAAGAAACTGAAGAAGAAATTGAAGAATGTGAAAATACTAATTTTATGAATATAGAAATATTAGAAGAAGGTTTTCAAGTAAATAAAGCTATAGTAAAAGCAGAAGCTCTATATGAAATAAATAACAATAGTGTATTTAAATGTACAGGTTATAAATTAAGGAATTTAAAACTTGAAGAAATGAAAGAACATTTTATAAAATGTGAATTAAGAACAGATAATTATGGTTATGCTAGAAAAAAGGAACTAAAAGGTGAAGACGAAGAATCATATTATAGTATAGAAGAAAGTATAAAGGAATTTATGGAAAGCACAACAAGTTCCTCAAGACCTTTCCAAAGAAGAACCGGTATGCAAAATATACCATTAACAACAGGAAATTTACCAAGACATAGAGTATTTAGAACAAACCCAAACACTCTAACATAACAAGACATAAAACCTAGAGGAAAAAGAATGGCAATAGAAGAACCCATTAGATTACAACAAGGAAGTAATAAAGGAAAAATTTTAAAATTTTCAGCCCATAACCCTCAGGAATGGAATTATGTAATAGACATATGGAAAAATGTAGTTGTAGCAGATTACATACAACATATACAGGGTAATCAAGAACCAGGTGCAGAAATTATGTATAGATAGTTAGAAAAATTTCTAGGAGAAAGTACAAAAGCACTTTGGGAATCTATAAAATAATATTCCCACAAGACTTTCAAGAATTAGTAGAACTAGGCTCAAATCCATACAATTTTGTAAACAAAGTACATATACTACTAATAGGACAGGATCCTAATAGTGGATTGGTAGTGTTACAACAAAGAGATTTAATAAATTTAGAACAATTAAGTATTAATCATTGGTCAAGAATTAAAGAATTTTTAAATGATTACTTTTATTATTGTACAATTAATGGAAACTCATTTGATCAGACTTTAGGAGCTAGATTATTTAATAAATTACCAGGAGCTTTAGGAAAAGAAATAGAAGAAAAATGGTCTAAAAGAGAAGGAGTAATACAAAACCCAAACAACTCATGGTTAATAGGACAAAGAATACAACATGTAATGGATATATAACAAGAAAAATGTACAAATATACAGATACAAAAATAAATAAAAAGAAGTGATGCAGATTTTTATAAGACCATATATACTACTCAACATTATGACCAAGATTATAAAAAGAAAAAATATAAAAAGACATATAAAAAAGACTATCTCCCTAGGAAGAAATATTACTTGAGGAGATCAAATGCGAGAAAACCATACTTAGATAAGAATAAACATGTGAGAAAATATGATACTTGTAGAGCCTATAAGAATAAATTAGAATGTTTTACTTGCGAAAGTATAAAGCATTTAGCAAATACTTGTCCAAAAAGAAATAATAATATATCTAGAAATGCACAATTAATAGAGGATGTAAATGAGAATTTGATAAATGTAGATGAATATATGTCAGATAATGAAAGTATATACTCTATCAGAAGAATGGAAGTTTTTGAAGAAGAAAAAAATAGTTCTAATTCTTCAGACTCTGGAGAAGACGAATTTATAAATGAAATAGGACTAGAAAGAACAAACACAGACTATCACTTAGTCAATAACATAGACTATCACTTAGTCACAAACTATTATGATTTAGTAAATCTGATAGAAGAATGTGAACACAAATTTGAAGAAGAAAAATGATTAGACAGTAATAAATATTGTTTTTGTAAATGATTTCCAAGTAAAAACAAAAGGGCAAAATGTAGGAAATGTTATAAGGAAGCATGCATAAAATGTATAGAAAAAGCATCAGAAATCTTAGAAACTCCAAAATCAAACCGTAATTTAAATAAATTTTACAACAAGGAACCAATAACCAGAACAACAGAAGATAGAATATCAGAATTAGAAGAAAGACTAAAAAGACTAGAGATAAGAATATATAGTAAAAATATAATTAAAGAAGAAGACTTAGTAGAGGTAGAATTATTAAATACATCTGTTGAAAATAATAAAAAATCAATGAATGTACCATTCCTTCAAATGGTACATTCATTGA
>NW_025820592.1:0-1289 GCF_002878395.1 Capsicum annuum
TACAATAACATGACTTGTATATTTATGCTACTTCCTATCTCTCAGTGATCCCCCTCAAACTAGGCAGCGTAAACAAATTCAACACACTAGAGCGTGTTCAAGTGATAGCGTATGTTGTGTGTCACACCCCTTTTTTCGCTCGAGGAAATCGAGTCGAAAGGATTTTTGCAATTAAAGTGACGATATTGAATAGGGATTATTTTATTAACAGAGTCGCCACTTGGAATTGAGTTATGGTGTTCCAAGTCACCTTATTGAATCCCTAATCAAAAGGAAATGAATCTTTGTTGGTCTGCGAAAACAGAAGACCGGGTAAGGAATTCTGTTGACCGAAGAGAAGGTGTGAGGCACCCGTCGAGTCCCGTGGTCCTAGCACGGTCGCTTTTATTGACTTATCTTAACTTAAATTATTTTAATAAATCATGTTAGGGGCCTAGACTCGCTCATTTTTAATATACTCAAAATTATTTAAAACTCTCGTATTTAATCGGTGAAAAATTAATTTAGAAAAATATTTGTCAAGGTGTATTATTGCATCCTTAAATTTTTAACTGTCTCGAAAGATGCATACGCCACATTCTTAATCAAGAGTCCGAGATGAATATTTTAAACGTGCCTAAAATTTGGCTTACGTTAATTGATAGGTTTCAATCGAATTTCTCACCGCAAAAGTCAAAAATTACCAAACAGAAAATTTTTTTTTGCGTTCAACTCTCAATTTTTGCTTTCTGCTTTTTCTCTTTATTTTATTTACTTATTTACTCTTTTTTTAATCTCCTTATTATGATACATTGATAACCAACTACTGATTTCACCATAAAAAATATTTTTCATCATACAAAAAAGCAACCTAAGAATAAGGTTAAAGTTCAGATCTCTTATTAAGATGAGAGAATAAAGACATTTTAATGACTATAAACACTATTTGCATGACATAAAGTCATTAACCATCCGGATTGGGGTATAATCTCTTTATATATATATAATTCAATGAATAATAGATTTCGATGTTTCAGTGTTTCAGTGAATAATGAATGTCTTTTGAATGAATCAGTTTGTAAAAATCCTACTCAGTACTCCCTCTTTCCTATGGTTTCTTCATGTTTATTTTATTCTTATCGATTTTCCCCAGAGTTTTTTTTTTTTTTTTTTTTTACCCTGTTCATCTCTTCCTCTTAATCTATATTCTTAACATCATACTTCTTTAACCACACCCCAGAAATTTTTTATCTGGCAGCTAACACTCGTCCTTCGTCTATAGTGCAGACCTTTTGGACTAACAAGGCCAG
>NW_025820593.1:0-2610 GCF_002878395.1 Capsicum annuum
GAGAAACTTTTGGGATATAAAATCCATCTTCCCTTCGTATAAAAATTGCAGGTCTTCAATTGTTGAAAGATATAAAAGTCGATGCAGTAATCGGGCCTCAAAAATCCTCACAAGCCAACTTCTTGATGAATCTTGGAGAGAGAGCGCAAGTCCCCATAGTATCTTTCTCCGCAACCAGCCCTTCTCTTCAACCTCGAACAAATTTTTTTGTTCAAACAGCCCAGACAGACGACACTGAGGTTGGTGCCATTGCTGCCATTGTCAAAGCCTTCCAGTGGAATCAGGTTGTGATCATTTATGAAGATTCAGAGTACGGTAATGGTATCGTTCATTACTTGTCTAATGCCTTGCAAGACATCAATGCTCGTGTTGCCTACAAGAGCCTCATCCCTGTATCAGCTCACGAGGATTTTATACTCAAAGAGCTGTACAAGATGATGACCATGCAGACTAGGGTATTCCTAGTACATCTGTCGTATTCTCTTGGTGCCAAGTTCTTTCTAAAAGCCAAGGCAATAGGTATGATGAGTGAAGGCTATGTCTGGATCATCACCAGTGGTCTTATGGACTTGCTTTCCTCCATGAATTTACATGTTGTGGAAGCCATGCAAGGGGTATTGGGAGTAAAGCCACTCATTCGCAAGACTAGCAATCTTGA
Organism: Capsicum annuum; assembly: GCF_002878395.1. Lineage (NCBI taxonomy): Eukaryota > Viridiplantae > Streptophyta > Magnoliopsida > Solanales > Solanaceae > Capsicum > Capsicum annuum. The sequence goes on from NW_025820593.1 coordinate 659, forward strand.
TCCACTTAGATTGCAAAAGACAATCTTTGACCTTGCCAATCCTGGTTATAAACCAGCAGATACTGTGAGCAATTTTGAAGTATGGGCATATGATACTATGTGGGCACTAGCTATGGCTGCCGAGCAAGTTGGAACTCACTATCCAGAAGCTTCATATCTGGACACAACTGCCGACCTCAATTTTTCAGACCTATTCAACCTTCCTATCTCAAAAAGAGGTCCTAAACTTCTCAAAGCAATTCTGACGACTAGGTTTAAAGGGCTTAGCGGGATGTTCCATCTCGTTGATGGAAAATTGTATCCAACGTCATATAAAATACTCAATGTTGTTGGAAATGGAGAGAAAGAAGTAGCAGTCTGGACACAGTCTCATGGATTAAAAAGTGTGAGACGCAACACTGTCGACAAATTTAATTCAACCAAAAAGGAGGATTTCAGTAGTAGCATCATGTGGCCAGGGAAATCTAGAGTGATACCAAGAGGGTGGGAAGTTCCAGTGAGGGGTAAAAAGCTAAGAGTTGCAGTGGCAGTGAGACCTGGTTTTGAGGAATACTTGAATGTGATGAGGGATTCGAGGACAGGTGCTGTTCATTTTGGTGGGTACTACATAGAAGTATTCAAATCAGTGATGGCAGCTTTACCATATGCAGTGCCTTACGACTTCTTTCACTTTGAGAAGCCAGATGGCTCATGTGCAGGGAGTTACGATGATCTTATTAATCAAGTGTTTCTTCAGGTAACTATACTATAAACTATTACTGGCAGCAGAAATATGATTAAACTATCCAATTAGTCGTTCCTCTTATTTCCTCACCAGATTGTGTTTCTATTCTTTGACCCTGCAAATTCAGAATTATGATGCTGCCATTGGAGATATTACAATCACAGGAAACCGATCAAACTACGTGGACTTCACTTTGCCATTCGCAGAAGGAGGAGTGGTCAGAATTGTTCCAATTACCTATGAGGATGACAATGGTATGTGGACATTCTTGAAGCCCATGAAGAAAGAACTCTGGCTCACAAGTATAGCCTTTTTCTTTGCTACGGGTTTAGCTGTTTGGATTCTTGAACACAGAACAAGCTCAGCTTTTCGGGGTCCTCCTTCACACCATCTTGGCATGATCTTCTATTTTCCCTTCTCCACTTTAGTATTCGCACACAGTGAGTTGATCTTATGTAAAAGCATCTTCTTCATCTTGCATAAATGACTTTAGCTGACTATATTTATAATGACATCTTATTTTACAGGAGAAAGAATGGTGAGCAATCTGGCTCGTCTGGTTGTAGTAGTATGGATGTTCGTAGTACTCATATTGAACTCCACTTACACTGCTAGCCTATCATCAAGGTTGACAGTACAGAGGCTACGACCAGCTATTGCAGATGTGAAGGAACTCATCAGGAAAGGACATTCTGTGGGCTGTTACCAAGGCTCATTTGTATGTGATACTTTAAGGGGGATGGGTTTTAAGGACTCAAAGATCAAGATGTACAGCCTTCCAGAAGATTATAAAGAAGCTCTGTCATATGGAAGCAAGAGTGACAGCATATCAGCATTTTTTGATGTGGTTCCTTACTCCAAACTCTTTCTATCGAAGTACTGTGACAAGTACACCATTGTCGGCCCAACCTATCGCACCGATGGTTTTGCCTTTGTAAGCATTAAAGCCTATAAGCTCTACTTACTCTAGTCTCCTTGTAGTATATTTGACGACTATGGTGTCTGGGCCAACTTGTGTGCACCTCGACTAATCCACTCGATACCTGCTACCTCCTACTAGCACAAGCATCAAGTAACTTCGTCCACAACGGTTTACGCATGTGGGAAGAAATCATCTAGTGTTTTTTGCCTCCACTAAAATTTGAACCTAAGACCTCATGATACCCCATCCCCTCCCCCACACACTTCGTTGACCCCTAGGCTTTCATCCATTTCCCCCTCGTAGTAT
>NW_025820594.1:0-1210 GCF_002878395.1 Capsicum annuum
CTTCAGTAGTGGCTTCTACTGTGACATCCACTTGGAAAACCAGAATTATCAATGCTAATTACAGATATACAAATAATTGTCCATCTATTGTAATAGATGAGCCTTATGTTACAACGGATGGATTATCTGTTGGGATGAATTCAAATAGGTAAATTAGAGCAGTACGATAATTTTGAACACATGACCCATCTGTTGCAACATAAGACTCATCTATTGCAACAGATAACGAATCTGATGCAACAGGTTAGACAACAGTTGCAACAGATGTATATATCTGTTTGATAATTTTCAGCAGATGTATCATCTGTTGGAATAGGTAATGTACATTTACCTTCTTCGGCTTATGCTGCTCTCCTATGGCCCTTGCACACTTAACATCATTGCAAAACAAAGACACAGGCATTGCAATTTTACTTTTTTCGATGCTTGATGATGCCTTGTAAGTATCTTTCGTTCTCCTCTAAGCCGCCTTGATCTCTAGTTGAGTGTTTGGATATGAAATTCTCTTTGATGGAATGACACTCCTATTAGATGGCATTTCCTTTATAGAAGAAGTTAGTGCATTAATGGCATTAATCACTCCATCATGTTTTGTCTTGCAGTCTTGATATTTGCATGCAGAATATTCGCTAGATGTGGCAAAATCTGGAGAAAAATTTGTACAACTAGTATGATCATAATCATAATGGCTTGTTGCTTCAAAAATGGTAAGAGGAGCATCATTAGCCCCAATAGCAGCACCACTACCACTACCATTTTGACTACCATCGTCAATAGCAACAAGCCCACCCTCCCAAATTATTTTTCTTATGATAGCTGTTGCTACAAATAATTTCATTTTTATTCCATCAACGACCTTAAGGTTCGGTAAAATTTGCACAAATTGTAAAGTAAGAAAAAATGGCATCTTCAACTCTCGGTTGGTCGAAACAAGCCACAGATGGACAATTTAAAATAAATCGGTACATATATTAGAATGATGATGAAATTATTTAAAATAATCATTAATTAAAATAAAAAATTGATTAGAATTGGACTAACTGCTTCCTTGGGTGGGTTGAAAAGATAAATTTTTTTTGCATTTCTATCGATTTTGACTGACAACCATCTCAGGATTTTTGGACAGGAAACTTTTTCCTGGTAGTTCACTTGTTATCTCAAATAAGAAATGCCTTCAAATGCCCAAGCTTATAACAAAACGCCAATAAAT
>NW_025820595.1:0-2360 GCF_002878395.1 Capsicum annuum
AAAAAGATTCGATTTTAAGTTTGAAAGGGTTTTCATTATTAAGTGACAAAATGGAGATTTGTTTTGAAAAGGACCTTTTATATTCAAAACTCAGAGTCACCACTTGTCATAATTCGGTGTGCCAAGTCACCTTTGGAAATCTTTTCAAAACGGTTTTGACTCTTTAAGACTGGTTTGCGAACATAGATTCCGGCTAAGGAATTCTGTTGACCGAGGGAAAGGTGTTAGGAACACCTTGATCTCGCGGTTCGACCATGGTCGCTCGGTGGAATGTATCGGCTAATTTGGACACTATAAAATGTACAAACCACATAAACACACAGAAAAAACAAAACAAATTAAATCAAATAAAATTCAAACCAAAATAATGTCCAGTCCAAATTACATAGTCCAAAAGATAGAAAAATTCGAAAATGTAAATCCTATTCTAAACTAATTTTAGACTGATGCTCTACCCGATGCCTCAGGCCTCCGTCATGAATGTCCTTCGGGTAAAAATTTTTCGGTGCATTCCCCGGCGAATAAACACAAATACCTTGAGGCATTCCCCGGACAAATGATACATTTGATCCAAAAAGCATTAAAACCAAGCCATTCAACACATGTTTCAAGCATTCAATATTCCACAATTCCTAAAAATTCGCCTACTCCTTATCGTTTGCCTACCCGTTTCGACTTAAAGCATGATACTACCACATTAAACATGAACAATGAATGAAAATACGACAATATTCACTTTTTCTCAATTTTTTCAATTCACGCCCCCAAACAATCCATTATAATTCTCAAACGAGGTACCATTTCATCACATAATCCAAGTAAGTGAACGAGGCATCAACACAAGCACCTATCCATCACCAACGGAGAACTCAACATCAAACATTCAATTCAATGTATCAAATATGACAAAACAATGAAATAAAAGAGAGTGAATAGAATTGGACCTCAATTTTTATTTCAATCCGTCAAAATTTTGATTGGAGCTTCGACCGGAATACCTCGAACGACAAAGCCTCGACTCCAAACTCGTGAATTGAATAAAACCCAACACTAAACTAATCTCCGAGCAACCCGAACGAGCGTTTCGCTATTGTGGTCATTTTTCGGTGGAAATGGACGGGAACGAGTCTACATCAGGGGTTTTGGTTGGTTTCTTTTTGAACTGTTTCACCGAAACTGACCTGCACAGTTGGACGGAGGGGTTTTCCGGTAGAATCAGCCAAAAACAGGGATGATGGTGGCTGGCAGTGTATTTCTGGTAGTGAATCTGGCGAGTACGTCGTCGAAAAACCAAACCAAGGGTCGTTTTCCCTCTTTCTCCTCTCTCTCGCGTTCACAAATCACTTCTCCCTCAATTCCCTATTTTTCCTTCGATCTCTATCTTTATCTCCCCATCACTCAGTTTCCTCTCACAATCGCTCCATTTTATTTTATTTTTCACTTTTCTTCTGATTTTTCAATCTTGGTGTGTACCATATTCGATGGTGAGTGTGCATGGCCTGAGGTGTGTGTGCTCTACTGTGAATTCAGAGATTTTGTGCTCGGTGTGTGTGGAATCTTTAATAGTTTCCTTTCCGTTATTTTGTGTTTTGTCCTACCCCTGATATTTGGATGATGATGATATATGGTGAGTATATGCTAGTGTGATTTTTGAGTAAAAAGGTGCCAAGATTCTGTTAATAAATTCAATAACTAGAATTGTTTTCCCATAAGAGAAAAGATAAATTTTTGACAGAATTAACCTATCTTAAAATACATTTTAAATACTAGAAAGAGATCACTTCTATTTGGACTCCGTTGGTGGCAACTTGTAATGACACATGGGACAATTTGGGTTTTTAAGAAGCCAAGTCTTGATGCAGCCATAATGGAAACTGTGGCTGCAAGGCAAGCTGTATTGTTGTGATCTAGGTTAGTAACTCTCCTTGCATATCACACACTCATCTGTCCATTCATTTTCTGGAAGATGAACTCTTTACAAAGACTGCATTATTGATCTTACTGTAGGCAGCGACATGAATTCTATCCTAGCTTGCTCAGTTAAAGTCTGTACTAATTCCTTTTCATAATTCTCATCAAAATGCATGCACCAACAATTTATTGTGTTCCTCACGGCATCTTTTATATCCCCTTCACGGGCTTCAATCCATTGTAATTTTTTATACAAAGATGGTTCGTTAGATTGTCCCAATCCCTTGATTGCTTTATAAGTAACCCTCCAAACTATTTCTTCAATCTCATCATATCGGTTTTTAACAATTCTGGACAATGTAAGATTGTTTCTGAAGGCAGCACTGTGTCAACAATATCCCATGACAATGAGTTGTACTTCCCATACCACTTAGTATGAAAGGGGTACT
>NW_025820596.1:0-1083 GCF_002878395.1 Capsicum annuum
ATAGGCTTGGTAGAGCCGGTTTAGATCACACGCTACGTAACTCCATGCTTACTAATTTATCAAATTGGTTGAGCAAGATGCATGGAGAAACACTAGATAAAAGTGTGTTGTTCAACTTTTGGGACCACATCTTCAACGTGCATCAACACATTTTGACCTAAAACAAACACAGAGACCCTCCATGTATCCTTTAAGGCTTCTGAAGAAAGTGTTCTGAAGGGCTTCTAGAATGCCACAACTTTGAAGGTAGTGTTCCTGATTGAGCTTACAATAGACGAGGAACTCTTTACCAACTTCGAAGAAGGCAACGACCAGCTTGAATACAAAATCAACAAGCTGGAGGCAAGCTTAAAAATTGTCAGGATTAACATACTACAGCAAGCATCTGATCTTCTCCAAGGAATGTTGAAAGCATGTCAAGGCAAGAAAACATAATCAATTATAACCATATTGCTAAGGAAGCAATGACACTCTATTTGGAATTCAATTTCGTTTGTGGTTCCGATCACGTCAACGACAGTGGACCTGATCGAAAACACAAACAAGAAGGCATGGGATAAAATTTAAAATTCAAAAATTTGTCGCCTTCTCTTAGATTCCTTATTTTAACTGCAGTTGTTGTTGGTATAAGTTTTCTAGACATGCTATACATCGCTTCTAACCTCGATGCCCGTGAGGGTTCTTTGTTGGTCTTCTTCTATTTTCTATCTAAGTGATAATCCCGACCACGCAGCTCCCTAGCAAAGTGTCCATCTGCATTGTTTTTATTTCAGAGACACAACAGATGAAATTACATTACCGGATACACTTTCATATTGGTACTTGATTCAGATCTCGCTCTGTTAAGATAATTCCACCGGCCAGATTCTTTAGAAGTTACTTTCTACCCTATGTATCTTCTTTAATTAGCTCTCAGATGATATAGTCTTCCATCAACCACCTATTTTCCTTCAAAAGCATTCTCCTACCGCACATTCTGTCATAAAATCATCACCTAGAGCGGGCAGCCCAGCCATATAAATTTTGGCCAGGGCAGTAAATATATTAGTTTTCCGTTCTAATTAGATACAGTGCTAAGCTACG
>NW_025820597.1:0-1062 GCF_002878395.1 Capsicum annuum
CAAGAATGTTAGAAGCTTTATTTGAAAGATAAATCCACTTATATAGAGGTGGAATTTTCAAGATTTTCACTTGTTATCATGTGAGGAATCGAATAAGCTTTCCATCGATACCAATTTCACCCAAATCTGACACTCGGGTGAAGAGTTAGAGCCTTTTCAATGAGACAGTGTATCACCTAAGCCTTCAGCGCGTCGCGGAACAAGGTGGCAACATGATAGCTCCGCATCGCGCCACCATGCAGATTCCCAATTGTCCAGTTCCAGTGAGTTGGCGTGATAGTGACGCGTCGTGCCAAGGATGAAAACTGGAAAATTTTCTCAGAAATTAAATGTGTCCCAAGGTTAAAATGGTTAATTTCCCACCCTATATAAGCCTTATAACACGAGATTTGGCCATAATTCAGCAGCTTATACTCAATAACTATCAAAAACTCTCAAGAACAAGTCCTAGGGTTTTCATAGAAGGTTCAATTCCAAGGGAATTCACCGTTAAATTTCAAGAATCTCTCCTTCAATCTTCGTAAATTCATGAACTAAGGTATACGTAGTGTTCATTCATGGACTCCTTTCGTCCATGAAGTCCAAGAATCTCTTTTCTAAATTCAATTTATGGATTTTCTTTATGAATTTAAAGATTGGATTGCTCTTGTTCATGTTGATAATGACTAATTGCATTCTAATCCATGTTTAGTGATAAATTGCATATGTAATCGATTAGTAATGATGTAGATTCCTGTAAACTTAGGATTAAAACCCTTGGATGATGAAATTAGAGATGAATCATGATGTTTGATTATTATATAATGTTGTTTACACATTCTATGCCTACTATGTGTATGATTAAATGCCTAGATGAAGGAAACATGTCCAACTAGTATGATATCATGAAATCCCCAATCATGTACAAGTTTATGCATATCACATGTTTGACAAAATGCTTCCATATATGAATTATGAATTGTGTTATTGGTTATGTATTCACGTAAGTCATGTTATATCAGTTTCTTCTCATCGAGTCTTGGAGGTACTTATACCCGAAACATTTAGCTGTGTGCCTAGAGC
>NW_025820598.1:0-2476 GCF_002878395.1 Capsicum annuum
TTTAATAAATCTCTCCGAGGATCTTGAGGCATTTAACAGCTATTCTTGGGGTTATGAAAGCTTCAAAATGACTGTCCAATATTTTTTGACTCCGTTGACGCCAAAGACAGTCAACTTATATGGCTTTCCATGGGCCTTCATGGTAAATATTTCTTTTATCATGATATGATTCATCATTTTTTTATTCAATAATGCTTTTGATTTATTGACGTTATGTTATAGGCTTGGGCATTTAAAGTCATTCCATATTTGAGACTACAAGTGAACTATTATAGTTTATAATCCATCAACTGCTTCTAAAGAAGAAGAAAAAATGAAGCCAGTCAGTTTGGGAGAACGAAAAAATTACCCATTTGAAGGGTTCAACATCTCGGACGAGGCTCTAAAAAACTAACGCAGTTGATCAACGACTATTCAGAATGGATTGCCGATGGGCTGTTAAAGCATCATACCGGCAGGTACATAAATTAATATTAAAAGATATTGGTTTATATGATTCTTGTTGTAAGAACGTGACATTAACACATAAATCATCATATAGAAAATAAAATGACGAATGTTGCAAAGTAAATGAATCGATTCTTGGTTTTGATATGTTCGACTTTGTTGTTGCACATTCCGAAATGAAGAATTGATTCTATTTGATGTCACAGTCCCAAACTTACTGGAATGATGAGGTTTAAATTCTATACATATTACTATTAATTAATACTTTATTTAATTGCATGTGCGTATTAATTTTTTTATCATGAAATTCAAAATGTTTGATAATATGCGCAGCACATCGATGTCATTTTTTACTACCTTCGAAAGATGGCCAAGTTACAAACACAAGAACAATACAGATATACGACAGACAATTATTTGTACAAAGTTTACATCAATAATGCCTACGATAGGTATTGTCAAGAACAACCAAAAGTTTCCCAAAATGAGGAATTCTTAATCAATATCATCAAAGGTTTTAGCATTCCGGCTGGCTTACTTTGGCATTTGATCGACGAAGTGTACATCCCAATCAATTATGGTGATAAATTCCATTGAATTTTGGCTGTCATCGATCTAAAAGAGAGGCGTATCCGAGTTTATGACTCGATGTCGTGAAGGAAACGTTTCGAGCCTTCGTTTGAGATACAAAAATTGGCCAAAATATTGCCTACTTATCTTGATATGAGTAGCTTTTTGGACCAAAAGTTTCGTATTGATTGGTCGACGATTGAAGCATACCTAGATAAAATGGGTAATTCATTTGATGTACAATATGTTGAAGGAATTGCTCAACGAACTATTGGTAGCCTGTAAGTATAAGTGTCATGATTTAGTTTCATTTCATAAATTTCACAATGTTTGCATGAACTGCAAGATATGGATTATTTGTTTTTTAAAACGCAGGAATTGCGGTCCTTTTGTTGCCGCTTACATCGAGTATTTGAGCGATGGATTACAAGTACCAAATGATGGACTTGGTGCTGGATTACTCCACAAAAGATATGCTGTTATTTTATGGAAATATGGAGAAGGGAAAGCTCATAAGCCATATGCAAGCAACACTAAAGATCCACGACGACCAAAGCTGAATTTCGTTATACCGGATGAAGAATAACTTGTCCATATTGATTAGATCTTTATTGCATGAGTCCGTCAATGTAATAACCTATCCTCCCCAATTTAACTTGTTAATTTATTTGTTGAGTAGATCATTTGCGCCCATAATGATATTTTTACATTTTATTTATTTTATGTAATTTCTGAAGGCTTCGATTTATTTTATGTTGTCTATGAATATAATTTAATCCTTAGTTTTAAACATGATAATTGAAATGGAATACTAGATTTAAATATCACAACAGATAATACATCTGCTACTACAGATGACATATCTTATCAATTAGATTTAGACATATATTGTAACATGAGATGCAACACGTAGGTCATCTGCTGGAAATTATATAACAGGTCTTCCTATTTTTTTTATTTGATCCAGCAAATTATGTATCAGTTTCAAAAAATAGATTATATATTGCAATAGATTGTATATCTGTTACGACAGATAGACTGGGAATATCTGCATATTGCAACAGATGACCAACCTATTCCAACTAATAATCAATCTGTCACAACATGTACTATATCTGACACAACAGATATATAATCTTTTGCATTATAAAAATTCGACTTTCTCCAGACAGAGAAATTATTGCCACTACATGTAAAGTGAGGTGGCTTGAAATATAAAATTGTTATCATGTTTATCTCCATCTTTGTACATATTCTTCTTTATATACGGGCTCCAACCATTTAGTTAGGTCATATGCTGGAAATTATATAACAGATCTTCCCACTTTCTTGATTTATTACAACAGATTATCTATCAGTTGTAATAGATAGATTAAATGTTGCAACAGATATCTGTTGCGACAGACAGACCAAAAAACATCTATTAATGCAACAGATAATCAACCTACTCCAATAGATA
>NW_025820599.1:0-2162 GCF_002878395.1 Capsicum annuum
AAAAATAAAATTCATAGACAAAATAATATAAATCGAAGCCTTAAGAAATTAGCTGAAATAAAATCAATGAATAAATGAAATGTAAAAAAATTATTATGGGTACAGATCTCAACAAATAATTAACAATTTAATCATTGATGCCAAGAATTCCTAAGGAGGGGTGAGGTTATTACTTTGATAGACTCAAGCTATAAAGATCTACTCAATATGGACAAGTTGTTCCTCATCCAGTGCTATGGAATTTGGCTTTGCTCGTCGTGGATCTTTATTGTCGCTTACGTACGGTTTCTGTGCTTTCTGTTCTCCGTATTTTCATAAAAAGAGTAGAGTAGCATATTGTCAATGTTGTTCAGTAGTAGCTTCTACATCCACCTGGAAAGCCAGAATTGATCAATGCTAATCATGGAGATACAAAAAAAAAAAAAAAGGATAACGCATCTGTTCTAGCAAATCAAACAGGTTTTCCTCCTATTTTATATTGTCCCAAACATATTATATTTTTGTTGCAACAATGAATCAACTTTTGGGTCAAATTTCTACATGAGAAAGACCTGTATGATAATTTTCAATGGATGAACCATCTGTTGTAACATATGACTCATCTATTGCAGCATATAGGTCATATGTTGGTACAAATAAAAATGGTACAAAGAGTTGTTTGATTTGTTAAAACAGACGAGACATATGTCACAATAGGTACTTTATTTGGTGCAACAAGTTAGTCAACTGTTGCAACAGATGTATATATACGTTTGATAATTTTCAGTAGATTTGTCATCTATTGAAATAGAAATGTGTCTGTTTGTTATTTGGAAGACATATATATTCACCTTGTTCAGCTCATGCTACTCTCCTTTGGACATTGTACATTGCTCAGTGCAACACACGGACAGAGGAGTTGCAATTTTGCTTTTTTGGTTGCCTGATAATGCCTTGGAAATCACTTTCCTTCTCCTCTTAGCCTTAATCTCTAATGGAGTGAATGGAAATAAAATCCTCTTTGATAGAATGACACCCCTCTTAGATGTCAATTCCGTTATAGAAGAAGTTAATGCATTAATAGGATTAATCACTATATCATGTTTCGCCCTGCAGTCTTAATATTTGCATACAGAACATTCACTGGGAGAGGCAAAATCTATATAACCAGTATGATCATACTCATAATGGTTTGTTTTAAATATTGTAAGCGGAGCATTATTAGAACCAAAAACAGCACCACTACCACCACCAACAGCTCCATAACTACTAAGACCATCAACAACAATAAGCCCACCTTCCAAAATTATTTTTCTTGTAATGGTTGTTGCTCCAAACAATTTTATTTTTATTCTGTCGATGACCTTAGGGTCCGATAAAGTTTGTACAGATTGTAAATTAATAAAAAACGGCATCTTCAACTCTCAATTGGTCGAAAGTAGAGACGGATGCACAATCTAACATAAATCATTACATATATTAGAATGATGATTAGATAATTTAAAAGAATTATTAATTAAAATAAAAACTTAATTATAATTATACTTACTGCATCCTTCGGGGGTTGAAGAGATCAACAAATTTTACATTTTATCAGTTTTGGCCGACAACCATGGACAGGAAACTTCTTCCTGGTAGTTCACTTGTTGTCTCAAATAAGGAATGGCTTCAAACGCCCAAGCCTATAAAATAATGACAATAAATTAAAACCATTATTGAGTAAAAAAATGAATGATATCATAATAAAAGAAAGAAACATTTACCATGAAAGCCTATGGAAAGCCATATAAGTTGATTGTCTTTGGCGTTAACGGAGTCAACAAATATTAGACAGTAATTTTGAAGCTTTCATAACCCTAAGGATAGTTGTTAAACACCTCAAGATCCTCTAAGAGCTTTATTAAACCAACGCATATGTTGTTGTTAACTTCTCTCGCCCAAAGAATATTATGTACAAACCAAATCAAGCATTATGACTGCTTATGCTTCTTTGAAAGTTCTTTAACTTTTAACGCTTCTATCAAATTTTTATTTTTGAAGCTTGGACCAACAATGGACACCAGGTCATCACGATCAAATGACTTGACTTTGCCTTTTTTGGGTGTGTGGGGTGCTTTTTTGGATTAGAATAGGTATACTTGAGAAGGAGGATAACATTTTAGTCCAGTAACTATGGCAAACTC
>NW_025820600.1:0-1517 GCF_002878395.1 Capsicum annuum
TGACTCTGATAATGATGATGATGGATTTGATGAGACAACATTTATGGATTTTAGAGACTCAGATATTGAGGAAGAAGATGATGTTTCTGAGGTAAGTTTACTTGAACTAAAATAAAAACTGTATTTTTTTCTTAGACTAAACTTGTTTCCTTGATGTTTCTGAGGTAAGTTTACTTGAACTAAAATAAAAACTGTATTTTTTTCTAAGACTAAACTTGTTTCCTTGATGGGTGATTTAATTGAAAATTTCCAAGAATTAACTTCTGGTAGGGATGAATTGTTCAATAGTCTTGCAAGTCTTAAATTTGATTTCATTGACTTGAAAGTTTGAAAGCAAAATGTTGAAAAAGAAAATTGCACTCTCAAGGAACAAATTACACTGCTTGAGTCCTCAAATAATGATCTTAAGTCTGAAATCCTTAAACTGACTCTCACTGACCATGGGAAAAAGGCCATAAGTATAGAATAACAAAATGCTGAACTTGAGTTAACTAAGTACAAACAAGAATGCTATGACTTGACTGAAAAGATGGAAAGATAAGTCAAGAGGTAGCAAGATCAAAATTGGATCTAGAAAAGTCAAACATATGGACAAATTCTTCAATCATTGTTCATCAGCTTGGTAAAAGAAATCACAATGAAAAAGCAGGCTTGGGTTTTTATAAAGAACCTGATAATATTCAATACTTATGCTATATTAGTTGCAATCTTGGACATCCTACTACTGAATGTCCTATGGCTGCTAAAAGCAGATATCAAAGTCTGAACCTGGTAACCAAACTTTCTCAATCTAAGAAAACAAGAACTAAAATTAGTCTGAGAAACAAGTCAATCTACTTGCTTCCTGCTTGGACTAGAAGGAATTTAATTCATCCTTTTACTAACACAACAGGACCTAAGCTTGTCTGGGTTCCTAAGTCTAACCATTGATTTCTTGTACAGGAGAAGGTGAAGGAAAACAAAAGGCACTGGTACCTAGCTAGTGCTTTCTCAAGACATATGACTGGTAACAAGCAAAAGTTTATTTCACTCTCCAAAATAGATCATGGGGGAGTCTATTTTGGAAATGGAAAAAGGGGAATCATAACTGGAGTTGGAAAAATTGGCTCATCTGAGTCAAAAGTTGTGGAGGATGTTTATCTTGTGGAAGGACTGAAGCATAACCTGCTAAGCATTTCACAATTGTGTGACAAAGATAATAAAGTAATTTTCATTGCTGCATGTTTTAAAGCCAAAAGGATGGACACCAAATAAATTGTGCTTACTGCAAAGAGATACAGGAATGTATACAAAACAGACATAATGGCAATACCAGGAATTGAGTTGACTTGTCTAAGTGCAATAGAAACTGATCCCCTCCTTCGGCACAGAAGACTTGGACATGCAAGTCTAAAACAACTGAACATACTTTTCTCCAAAGACATGGTATTGGAACTACCCAAGACCAAGTTTAAGGAAGAAAAGGTATGTAGTGCATATGTAAGGGAGAAGCAGGTAAAATCCTCTTTCAAGTCAAA
>NW_025820601.1:0-1391 GCF_002878395.1 Capsicum annuum
TAAACCTATTTATACATTTAACCACCTAATTCTCTCGAACTTAGGGAATTTATATTTATAACATAATGTTATCTCAAGTTAATTAATCTTGTTACAACATTAATTATTACATGTAAGTTTGATGCTTCCAAGTCCCTGTTGATAATTTACTTCTTACTAGGGTTGATTTCTTATCTCAAGAAAATCACCAGTAGCAAGGCCTATTGTTTGAAACCAATATTCAGAGTATAAAATAATGGAATTAATAAGAATTTTCTACCACCGTTAGAATCTTGAACACTTAGTTATGTTGCAAACCCAAACCCATAGATCCCACAACTCGAGTTAAGGGAATTTAGCTACTCATAATAAAATAATCAAGACAACAAGTTGAATTCATAGTTTGATATATGAACTTATAGCAAGATAAATAGTAACAAGTGTTTCTCAGATATGATTCACAGTAGAAAATCCCAAAACAATTGTAATAATCTCTCCAAAAATAATTGTAAAGTTCAAGCCAGAAAACTAGTGAGAAGAGATTCTCAAAATGTTAGTTCCCCTATATTATGATTAGAAAACCCCATCATATACTTTAAATACTTCAGCCTAATTATGGAAATAAAATCATAGATCACAGTATTTTCTTGGACAGGCAACAACATATGTGATGGCTTATCAGGAGTGTGATGACTTATCAGGAATGTCATTAGTTCCTCTTAACTTTTGAAAATCTCTTTCTTAGGTTGACGATGAGACGTGATGGCGTGTCAGACATGTGATGACTTATTAGAATTATCGTCGCTTCTTCACTTCAAATCCCATACCCTGCCTAAGCCTAACAACAAGCCTGATGGCTTATCACACTTCTGAAGGCCTATCACAGAAGTCATCATGAATTCCAGCTGAAGCGCATTCTCTGTCTAAGACTAAAGACGATCCTGATGGCTTATCATACTTTTGACGGCCTATCACAGATGTCGTCATGAATTGTAGTTGAAGCTCATTCTCTGTGTAAGGCTGTCACTCTAATAGCTTATCACAAGGCTGATGACTTATCAAACAAGTCGTCAGCTATACTTCCCTCTCTACTTTCTTAGAAATTAACTCTTTTACTTCCATTATCGTTGGTTCTCTTGCATCCTGACTTTTACTGCAATATCAAACATAAAACAATCAAAAATGACAAAAGTTGCTTAAGACTTTGCAATTATTCTTAGTTAAAAGACTCAAATGTGTTAGTATCTACTTACACATCAGTAGGAAATGTCTAAACTACCTTTAACTTAAAATTAGAATAAGTTACGTCCAAGGGTACAACTCTCCCTTACTATTCGTATCCTAGGGTACGAGTGGTACCCTAACTCGTACCCAAGACCTTACCTACTAGTTTCTGTATGACTCACACCTCC
>NW_025820602.1:0-1654 GCF_002878395.1 Capsicum annuum
TTTGAGTATTTTTATATATTTTGAACCTTATACCTAGTTTCTGCATTTATTATCTATATTATGCAGTGTCCAGGTACAAATATTAGTAGAGGGTTAGCTTGTGGTCCTTCGGGATCATAAGCACCTTTTGACATTCCAGTTCTAGA
The DNA here is from genome assembly GCF_002878395.1 of Capsicum annuum. Classification (NCBI taxonomy): domain Eukaryota; kingdom Viridiplantae; phylum Streptophyta; class Magnoliopsida; order Solanales; family Solanaceae; genus Capsicum; species Capsicum annuum. The sequence goes on from NW_025820602.1 coordinate 147, forward strand.
AAATCAGGTATTTACAAACTTGGTATCAGAGCCTAAGGTTCAATAGTATCTTAGGGAGTCTTAAAAGCCGGATCTAGTAGAATCTTGTACATGGGAGTGTTGCGCTCCATATTTATGTACAAAAGGTTATAGGATATTTTTAGGAGCAGTTTTCCTTCTTTCAGTTTTTATATCGTGCGAGTGAGCATGAGCTCGATTTGATCCTCATTCTAATACACCTCTTTCTTCTATTTACAGAGTATGCCTCCTCGCAGAGATTATATCTGTAGGGCTGATGACCATCCCCCTACACCAGTAGACCCTGAGAATGAGAGTGTGTCATACGCCGAGTTTTGAGAAGCTTTTCAAGAGCTAGACCAAGCTGTGATGAATAATGTTCAGGGGAACCATCAGGCTGTAGCCCCACCTCAGCAAGATGAGGGTTCAGCCGCAGCCAGAATTACAGATTTCATGAGAATGAGCCCACCAAAATTCTTTAGGTCAGTAGCAGGTGAGGACCTAGAACTTTATCTAGAAGTGGTGGGGAAGATCACCCAAATTATGGATATTTTTTAGGAGGATGGTATAGAGTTAGCATCCTATAGGATGAAGGATATTGGTCATGATTGGGTAGTGATGTGGAAGAAGGTTAGAGGGGAGGATGTAGCTCCCGTAACTTGGCAAGAATTTCAAGGTGCCTTTTTAGATAATTTTTTCGTGCTAGAGATGAGAGAGGATAAGGTAGAGGAGTTTATGAACCTAAGTCAAGGATCTATGATAGTGAAGGAGTATTGTCTTAAGTTTAAGTAGTTAGCTAAGTATGCTCCTGACTTGATAGCTGACCCTAGAGCGAGTATGAGTAAGTTTGTGACTAGTGTATCCGGGTTAGTATTGAAAGAGTGTAGAACTGCTATGATTCATAGAGATATGGACCTTTCTAGGCTGATGATGCATGTACAATATATTGAGGCAGATAAGACAAAAAAAAAGAGTGAGTGAGTAAGAGAGACAGGATAGGTAGTCATGGTTTCTCTCAGGCAGGGTCCCAGGGAGGTAGTCGTTCTTAGTATAGTTAGAGATTTTCAGTCCTAGCTCCATCCTCATCTAGTGTACCCACACCAAAGTTTGGGGGTGTTAGTTATGATAGGGCGCCAGGCTCCAAATCCCTGAGTAATGCTAGTGGTGTTCCTACCAATCCACTTTTTGTAGAATGTGGAAAGGTGTGTGTAGAGCCGGTAGTGATGTGTGCTTTAAGTGTGGTGAGCCAGGCTATAGGATGCAAGAATGTAGAGCACTAGCTTAGAGGGGTAGAAAGTTTCTTCAACAAAGTGCCCCTTCCAATGTCTATAGTGGTCAGCATCAGAACAGTCTCTATACATTTCATGCTCTCTATGATCAGGTAAGGTTCCCTGATATTGACACATGTATGTTATTATTCCTTCATCTTTGTGATATGTATTTCCAGATCCTTTACTTCCATCCTGAGCTTATATGTCAGCATGAGTCATGCATGAGTTTTAGATCTAAGT
>NW_025820603.1:0-1605 GCF_002878395.1 Capsicum annuum
ACAGTACCGACGGTTGGTTGTTCACGGTCTAGCTATACCTACCATCTGTTTTGCGTTCAGTACCAAACAATATCGTTCATTCAACGATAAACTTAATCCGAAATACTATGCTACGACACAATCAAATTTGAATAGATAAAGAAGTAAAAATACATATTAATCAACCATGATTAGATTAGTATGAGTAAATTTTTAATATAATCGATGTACGCACAAACTAATCCGAACATTAATGGAAAAGAAAACAAGATATGGAAAAGGACACAACAATATAGAAAGGTCCAAAATAAGATTCTATATTGAAGTTGGAAACAAAAAAATTCGGATTTGGATTGGAGAAAAAGTATAAAAAGACACATTGCTAAATGACATTTTTTCAAAAGTCATTGTCATACACTTCTAACTTAGCTGATGTGTAATAACATAGAGCCAGGAATATATCAAAAATAACATTTCTATTTTATTTGAGATAGTGGTATAAACTGGATACGCTTTATCCTTCCCAGATCCTATTTTGTGGGAATACACTCTGTAAAATATGTTTGTTACGGTCTAAGAGTGTGGCTTAGTGATCAATGAAGTGAGTGAAGATCATGAAATCTCAGGTTAAAATATCGGCTGAGACGAAAACGTTAGGTGATTTCTTTCTATCTATCTCAGTCTTAGTCGATAGAGTTACTTGGTAGCTATTGCTGGTGGGAGGTAATGATTGTGATAGAATGGTAAATATCTTTTATTCGTAATTACAAGTTAAATGTTATTTTCTTCGTTCATTTTATTTGTCACGTTTTATTTTTCGAGAGTTAATCTGTACAGACTTTGATCAACATTTGAGGTATATTTTTTCACCATAATGTAAACATGAATAATTGCAACCTATAATAATTTTTATATAATTTTTGAACATAAAATTTTTAAATATAAAATATTAAATTAAGCTAATTTAATTTAGCTTTAAAAATTAATCAAATTGACTATGATGAAACAAAATGTGACAAGTAGGAAGTATGAGTAAAAATGTGACAGGTCCATAACACTAAAACTCTTGCCCAATAAACAATATATTACACTATTTTTGTTGTAATATTCTCAATAATTCTTGTTTTATATTATAAGAAAAAATAATTTGTACACACATTGCAATTAGAACTTAAGTTCAATTGGCAAGAGAGATCATCTTTTAAATTTTTGCCAAATGGGGATAAAAATTCAAGTACAACACATTCTTTTATTTTTTAATAATAGTGGTGTTCGGGCCAGCTTGCGCACACCTCGACTAATTTCATGCTATACCAGCATCTATTGTCTGACTCTTTACCTAAATTTTTACGATGCGAATCTAAATTAATTGAACTTAAACGAAGGTATCAAACATCGAGGAAAACCAAACAAACGACAACATAATAGACTAAACCTTCCGCTATGTGCGGAATTCGAGAAAAGATCAAAAGTCTATAGTCTATTCTGGATTTCTGCGAGAGGCTGTTTTACGCGGCTTGAACGGCTGAGCTCCTAATCGGCGGTCTATTCTGGATTTCTGTTAGAGGCTATTTATACAGAGTGCATCCGAGAAAGGATCGAAAGTCTATAGTCTATTCTGGATTT
>NW_025820604.1:0-2096 GCF_002878395.1 Capsicum annuum
GAAGAGGGCCAGACCACATGGATCTATTCTGTGCAGCCTTACCCTGCATTTCTACATGAGGTTGTTTCCACGGCTTGAAGTCCTGACCTCCTAGTTACATGGCAACAACTTTACCATTTCCCCGTTGTAGCATATATTTACAATAGTGTCATCCCTTTTTCTAGCTGGTGTACTCATGTCTTTTGAAAATCAACAGGTTTTCCCAAAGGGAAGTCCTTTGGTGGCTGATGTCTCTCGAGCAGTTATCAAGCTAACAGAGAACGGTGAGATGTTAGACATCCAACGGGAGTGGTCCATAAGTGATCCCACATGTAATGGCCCAGACACTACTGAAACTTCAGTCAGTGTCTCACTACAAAGTTTCAAAGGGCTCTTTGCTATAACTGGCGCCATCACATCTTCATGCTTACTAATTTTCATAGCCAACTACGTTTACAAAAACAGAAGTTCTCTTCAGCAAATTTTGAATTCCAGAACTACCGCTTGGTCCAAAATTAAAGAAATAGTGACACACTTTGACCAAAGAGACCTCTCGTCTCATCCTTCTATCATGGAAAGAGACCCGAAGTTTAAGTATCCAAAACCAGAAGTAGCAGAAATTGTTTCGTCATCAGAGTCTGTTGACTTGTCCAACACTAATCTAACGGTACACAGTCTGCCCATGAATATTCTTTCCACTCAATTCAACAACGTTGCAGTGCCAAACATACCTACAGATTCAACTTTTTCAAACTCTACTGTTGTGTCACCTGTTTCGGAAGAAGAATCAAACACCGCCATTGATGCCTCTGACAGCTGACAACAGCAATGCAAAATCAGACTCCTAGCATCTGCTCATCAGCCACAATAGTCGTATAGATGTACAGTATATTGGCATGTAAAATCCCAGGTCATGATATGTAGATGCAGAATTTAGATGTCGCAAAAATAGGAAGAATAAAGATCAGGGTGTTTAGCATCTTTCAGAACTTGATATCATGTCCCCAGTAGTAACTGTAACCTGCCATGGATCTAGGAAACCAGCTTGCACTCAGTACAACAACAACAACAAACCCAGTGTATTCCCACATAGTGAGGTCTGGCTTGCACTCAGTACTAAAAGAAAAAAATAATGTGCACCGCGTCACCTACCATGATTACAAATGAACCCACACACTGTCACCACAACCCAGTTCCCCAATAAAATTGATCAGAGAAAAGAACATCACAAAAAAGAGACTATATTTACTTACTTTCAGTAGGTTTGTTCTGGAAGGATTGAAAAGAAAGCAACAGAAAGCAGGTATTAGATTCCTTATCCCTAGATTTCTCCTGCACCAGCTATCAATTACTGCAAATGATTATAGAGTTTTACCAAAGAAAAAGAAAGGGAAAAATACACAAGAAAGCTTCTTTTAGTGAAGTAATTATACAATTGCAGATAGCTAGGGAGATAGCGATATGGCACTAACATAATAGATCCTGCTAAGAATTGCAAAAGAAATTGCTTTTTGCTGACAATATGATTAACTAAGATGAACATCATTAAGTTATCTTTAGTTTTCATCCGTGTACATGTGATGGAAAAAAAAGATTTACAGCTACAAGGGATACACCTTCTCTTCCTAAACTGCACGAGTAAATAGATTTCTATCTATCCTCTAGAAATAAAAAGATACTGAACCTACAGGCAGCATTTTGTAACATGGATGAGCAAGCTGAAAGTTAGGACTGCACTTATCAGAAGAATATTGTTGTATCTAGAACACATCAGAAGTTTACATGGAATAGCATGATACAGTAGATACTACATGCCCATGATAGCTAGTATTTGATTCTTATACTCGAACTGGACCTTGTTAATAGCTTGACCACCTCTTTCATAGAGGGTCTTCTGCTTACATCCTTCTCTGTACATCTAAGAGCTAGTGAAAGCACTTCAATTACTTGTTCCATGACACTTGAGTCCATGAATTCGTCCAAAAGGCTTGGATCCACAATCTCCTCAATTTCTTCAATTTCTGTCCAAATAGACCTAACCCAACTGACAATATCTGTATCCCCATACAATGAAGGATCCAAGGCCTTCTTTCGAGTTATAAGTTCTAACAGGACAA
>NW_025820605.1:0-1124 GCF_002878395.1 Capsicum annuum
TCCCCTCCCTTTCATCTTCTTCAAACCTGCAGATTATATACACAGGATGAGAAACCATGAACAAGAAATTGGAGGAGGGGCCATGAACGGACCTAGCTCTAACTTCCTCCACTTCCACTTTCCCACTAATCCTCTCCAAATTCAGCACCTCTGCTGGCAACTTCCGACAACCACCACCGCTGTCACCATCACGGCGGCTATCACCATCAAAATTAAACTAAAGAATTTCATAAAGATTCTTGAAAAAAGGTAAAATATATATTTAAATGTATAAATTATGTAAATTTAAGTACAACCTAATTCAAGAAACACTAAAAAGATTGAATTTTTGTAAAAAAAATTGATGAACAAGAACAATTACAATAATCTTTATTTTGTCCATTGACGCAAAATCGACCCCCACATTCCTTGATTTCATCCGTGAACACCAGAAACAACATTCAAAATACTTCATCCATCATCGAAATTCACTGTTCTGGTGAACCATGTTGCAAGTTTTTCAGTGATTTTTTTCTTTATCAAATAAAAAATTAACTTAAGCAAATTCAACAATGGACTAAATACAAGTACATGATCATAAAAACACATCAATACGCAAAATCTTAAATTCAAATTCATTCACATTAACCAAAACAACAAATCTCAAAACTCTCAAATTTTCAATCTTCTACTCAAAATGTCTACTGAAATGACATAAACAGACCCAAATTCAAAATGGCATAGATGATATTTGCATGACATGAAATTCTTGGCCAAGAACCAAACTTGTTCATCAATCTTAAAGCCTTTTTTATTGTCGAAAAATGAAATTTTGAATCAGTTAAGACTTGATAGGAAGGAGATTACGAAGAAACGAGATGGAGGTATGAAGAAGATGAAGAAATAGAGTGTTGGGGGGTGGGGGTGGGGATGGAGAGGGAGAGTGATGAAGAAGATGAAAATGTTTTCACGAAGAAGGCATTATTTATATATATAAAATTAAATAATAAAAATAAAAATTATTTATAGGATAAAATGCATAATTAAGTAGATATGATGCATAAATATATAATGTTAAATTTAAAATTTCAGATAATACTACTTTGGTCACACTAATTTTGGATATATGAGAATATAATTAATTA
>NW_025820606.1:0-1386 GCF_002878395.1 Capsicum annuum
ACGATGACACAACTTATTGATTTTAGTCCTGGTTCTCAGGCAAGAAAATATATTCAGAAAGAATTTTTTTTTGAAAAATGGAAAACCTTTAGGACATGATTTTTTAAAACTTATAATCCTGATGAATTACGAAATATTTCCGAAGAATTCTATGAAATATGTGTCTTACATAATAAAATTATTTTTTTTGTACCATGGTTCATGTCTGCATATTTTCCGTCATATATCAAAATAATTGAAAGATCTTATCAAAATTCTGATGGTACCATTACTCAGGCACTTTATCCTCCTCGGTCTTCCTTTATATTACCCAATAATACTGGAATGACTTTTTCTGCTTTACAAAAATTTGTCAGTGAAGATGTTGGAAAAATTACTGTTTCTGAAATAAATAACCTTATCGCCCAAAATAATTATTTGAGTCTCTATGTTAAGGTTTTAGGAGAACATATTTCCTCTCTTGATAAATAACGTGACGAATTAATTGAGTTAGTTAACAAACTTAGCCCCTAGATGAATTCCTCTAACAATCCTTCTACTTCCGAAAACAAAGACGAAGAAGGATATATTTTATCTAAACCTTGTATCCAAAGACCTCCTGAAATAGAAGGATTTGAAAAAGTTTCTCAATTAGACCAATTAGAAAAACTCTTAGACAAAAAATTCTCTCGTTTAAACATTCAACCTCTTAATATTTCTGATGATTTTGTACAAAAACTCGAGTCTAATTTTGCTGATAATATCGAATACACTCAAAATAATGGAGATGTAATCTCTTCCGAGCTAAATAAGCTAAAGGGTATGATTAAAAAACAACCGAAGAAAAAATACGCTGATATTCCTCGTATGTCTACTGCATATTATCCACGTCCAACTCCTTAAGATGTTCTGATAGAGGAAAGAGATTGGAATCAAACAAATACTTCTTATAGTGGAGAAACTATTTATGAATGGAATATTGACGGATTATCTGATCGACAAATCTCTATTCTTATCCATCGGATGTCCATGTATGCTACTATTGCCACAGCCACTGCTTCGGCAGGGAATCGGGCCAATCGTACTGACCCAACAATTTGTAAGATGATTGTTGCGAGGTTTACTGGCCAACTTCGAGGCTGGTGGGATAATTTCCTAGAAGACGATAAACGCGAGGCTATTTTTAATGCCACCAATGATAAACCTGGAAAAGATAATCTAGGTCGACCACTTCGGGCAGGACGATCAGATGCTGTCTATACCCTTATGCTTACAATTATTGAACATTCTGGAGGAAGATTTACCAATCAGTATGAAAACATTAGAACTCTTCTTAATGGTTTAAAATGCAAACACTTAAGAGAATTTAGATGGTATAAAGATACCTTTCTTAGTAGGGTTATGAAT
>NW_025820607.1:0-1271 GCF_002878395.1 Capsicum annuum
TTTCTTGGAAATGGTTAAGTGTAGGAACTTCAAAGAGAATTTTTTTATTTGGAATGTGGTTTGGTCGATAACTTAGTTGCTTGAAAATGGTTAAGTGTATGAACTTTAAAGGATATTTTTTGGTTTTTAATGTGGTTTGGTTAGTGACTTAGTTACTTGAAAATGGTTAAGTCTTGGAACTTTGTAGGGTATTTTTTGTTTTGAATATGGTTTGGTTGGTAACTTAGTTGCTTGAAAATGGTTAAGTGTAGGAACTTTAAATGGATTTTCTTTTGTTTTGAATGTGGTTTGGTATGTGACTTTAGTTTCTTGGAAATGGTTAAGTGTAGGAACTTCAAAGAGAATTTTCTTATTTTGAATGTGGTTTGGTCGATAACTTAGTTGCTTGAAAATGGTTAAGTGTATGAACTTTAAAGGAAATTTTTTCGTTTTGAATGTGGTTTAGTTGGTGACTTAGTTACTCGAAAATGGTTAAATGTAGAAACTTTAAAGGGAATATTTTTGTTTTGAATGTGGTTTGGTTGGTGACTTAGTTGCTTGAAAATGGTTAAGGGTAGGAACTTTAAATGGAATTTTTTTATTTTGAATGTAGTTTGGTAGGTGATTTATTTACTTGAAAATTGGTAAGTGTAGGAACTTTACCGGGAATTGTTTTGTTTTTAATATGGTTTGGTTGGTGACTTAGTCACTTGAAAATGGTTATGTGTAGGAACTTTATAGGAATTTTTTTTGTTTGGAATGTAGTTAAGTAGGTGACTTAGTTGCTTGAAAATAGTTAAGTGTAGGAACTTTAAAGGGAATTTTTTTATTCTTAAATGTTGTTTGGTTGGTGACTTAGTTGCTCGGAAGTGGTTAAGTGTCGGATCTTTAAAGAGAATTTTTTAGTTTTGAATGTGGTTTGGTTGTGACGTAGTTACATGGAACTTGTTAAGTGTTGGAACTTTAAAGGGAATTTTTTTATTTTAAATGTGGTTTGGTTGGTGACTTAGTTTCTTGAAAGTGGTTAGTTTTGAATGTGGTTTGGTTGGTGACTTAGTTTCTTGAAAGTGGTTATGTGTAGGAACTTTAAAGGGAATATTTCTGTTTTGAATGTGGTTTGGTTGGTGACTTAGTTGTTTGAAAATGGTTAAGTCTAGGAACTTTGAAGTGAATATTTTTTTTTTGAATGTGGTTTGGTTGGTGACTTAGTTGCTTGAAAATAGTTAAGTGTAGAACTTTAAAGGGATTTTTTTTGTTTTGAATGTGGTTTGGTAGGTGACTTAGTAGCTTGA
>NW_025820608.1:0-1610 GCF_002878395.1 Capsicum annuum
TCCAACTAACTCCGTAAAACAAAACTAAAGAAATAAATAAATGTATCGAATCATATTGTCCTCAAATCAATGAGGAATCACTGTGTCTCTGCAATTGGAATGCTACCTCTACTTTTGGGCTGGAGCTCGTGTTTCGGAACCTATGGTGTAACATGAAACGAAAGCATCATAGCGTAAATGCGTCAGTACAACTGGAGTACTAAGTATACGAGGAAGGTAGGCTAAACATAAGGGTTTTATGCATGAACAACACTGATTGACTAATATGAAAGTGGGAGTCCAAACACACATATATAGAAACTGGGACCATAAATACATGATAGCATGACCTGTAAGCTAATACATGGTTTACTGATAACTGTCATGACTGATATTGAAACTGATAACATGGAATACTGTATCTGATAGTCCTGTATATAGTAAATCTTAAGAATACCCTGAGTTCTTTTATTGAGATTGATACTGAAACTGTGGGATGTAGTGTTTAACCGACATGCCCTATGTATGCCATTATGGCTAAGCTGGGGTCCAATCTCGGCCCCGACTGGAGGGGTGTCAATATCGTGCCACAGGTAAGGATAGCCTGTGAGTGACCCTTATCTGGCGGGTAATCAATAAGAATGGTGGGAACCCTAAACTGATGGGTTAAGCCACCTCATCAACCCTAATCTGACCGGTTAAGATGTCTTAACCTACGCTGGCTACGTAGTTCTGGAACACAAGGATGAATACTAAGAATCACACTCAAAACTGGTGGGTGAGTTCCCATTCTTGGGTTTAATCGGTGCTAACCTCTACTCCCATCTGGAGGGACTGGACATAAATAACGGACTGTGTATAACTTAATCTTACCGAATTCCATTGACTGACGGAATGTTACTAATATTTGACAACTGACTAAGATCATGAAGTTTTCCTGAGTCACATGACTGACTAAAGTCTATGGAATCATAGCTTGAGTTCGGATATTGTGAAACATGACATGGATCTAGGCACACAGCTATAGTTTTCGTGTACAAGTACCCCCAGGACTCGATAGAAGGAAACTAACACACATGACTGACTTGATCATAAGAGTAGACTCCATAATTTATAATATCATAAGTAGGGATCTCATACTAAGCATGGTTATCAACAATGTATTGCATGGAAAGGATTTCATATCACATGGAAGTACTTGTACAATCTTAATATCATGTTCATTGCATAATCATATTGGCAACACATACCAATAGCATGAAAGTTCATATGGATTGCATGTTTATCATACATCTTGTTCATAAGAAGGATTTGCAAGTAAATATAGCATAATCTCATAAGATAGTTCATGAGTATTCCAACAACATTCACAAGGCACATTATCAACATAGAAGTCATTGGAACATAAGGGTATATCATGAATCATTCACTTAGTCACAATTTAGCTATATTGCAGGATTTCTAGTTTCTTAGGCATTTTATCAAACACCTTACATGCACATCTTAAGCATAGGTGAAATCATCAAATTATACATCATAAACAACTAAATTTACATGTTTCCAACTCATATGATATCATAAAATTTTAAAAAAACATATAAAGATTCCATCTTGGGAATCACCCAATATCA
>NW_025820609.1:0-1387 GCF_002878395.1 Capsicum annuum
AGAACCGTGGGCTATAGCACACCAATTTGACCTAAAAAGGGTCCATTCGCGCCGTTTCGCATGTCTGACCAGCAAAATAGCCCCATTGGCCCACATACTCTCTAGATCTTCAGCTTGCCAGGGAGCCTCCAGTCGATTTTAGCACAAAACATGCCTGAGCCCCGATCCCACCTCGGAACCGTGGCCTATGACACCGATTTGGCTCGAAAACATCCTGTTTGAGCCGTTTTGCCTGTTTGACCACCCAAATGGGCCCGTCGACCTTTTCGGCCTACGCTACCCTGCTCCTCAACCTGACAGGAAGCCCTTGATTGATTTTTGGCCTAAAACACACCTGGGACCGAGCCCACCCCGAAACTGTGGGCTATATCACACTGATTTTTTCTAAAAATGGCTCATTCACGCTGTTTCAATCATTTGACCACCCAAACAGTCCAGCCGGCCCACACTCTCCTGTTCCTCTATCTTTCTAGGATCCCCTATTCGATTTTTTGCCCAAAACATGCTCGGGCCCCGGGCCAAGCCTCAGTATTGTGGGCTATAGCTTATCAATTTGGCCTAAAAATGGCTTGTTCACGTTGTTTCGCCCTTTTGACCACTCAAACAACCTGGGGCCTAACTCCTCAACCTACCTGGGAACCCTCGATTGGTTGTTTGCCAAAAACATACCCTGGACTCGATTCTACCCCCGAAACTGTGGGCTATGCACAATGATGTGGCCTGAAAATGGTTCGTTCATGCCGTTTTGCCTTTTTGACTACTAAAACGGCCTCAGCAACCCCCACCAACCCATACTCTCCTACTTCTTAGCCTACCTGGGAGCTTCTGGGTAAATTTTTTGGGCCAAAACAGCCCGATCCCATGCCCACCCTCAAAACTGTGGGCTATAACACACTGATTTGGTCTGAAAATTACCCATTTGCATTATTTCGCCTGTTTGACCATGCAAATGGCCCCGCAGGCCCTCACAGCCCCGCTCCTCAGCCTTCCTCGAAACCGCGGGCTATAGTACATTGATTTGGCCTGAAACTGACTTGTTCGGCTGTTTTGCCCGTTTGACCACCCAAACGAACCTGCCTACTCTTCTGGCCTACACTCCCCCGCTCCTCAACTTGCTTGAGAGCCCCCAATCGATTCTCGATCCAAAACATGCTCGGGCTCCAAGCCCACTCCCAGAATCGTGGGCTATAGCACACTGATTAAGCACGAAAATAGCCCGTTCGGCGACTCTATTATCACTAAAACTAATATAAATTTCCAAAAATATTCTTGTAGTGACAGAATTTTTTGGCGACTCTGTTGTCATTGAAGCTTATAAAAATTTCCAGAAATATACTTTTATTGACAGCATTTTGCGGCGACTCTGTTGTCACTAAAACATATAAAA
>NW_025820610.1:0-1477 GCF_002878395.1 Capsicum annuum
CAATATGTTCTAGATAAAGATTCTTGCATGTATTATGGTTTTCTTAAATTTGATTACTTTCTTAACAAGTGGCCAACTTTAAGATCTTGTTTGTATTCACTACAAACCCAAGGGGGAGGTAGAAATTGGGAAAAGTATATCACAATAGTGATTTGGAATTAATTGCCGAAATAAGCTTACCTGCACCATCTTCTTAAGATGATTAACTTTCATCTAATCAACCTAGACAAAGAGGAGATAGTTGACACTAGGTTCCACGACAAGGGTTATTAAGGCGACACTCTAAGACCGAGAGGAGATAAGTGAAATTCTACAAAGTATGTTGAGAGGCGGTTGGTAATACATGACTTGCTAGATTCTGAATGCAAAGTATTAAAATAGTTCGATAGTGCATGATATATCTGTAGAGTGGAGAAGCCAAGGGAATGTAGGTCTAGTGTTCGTGTTAGATTGTTTACAACCAAAAGTTTCCAATCCATATTATTTCTTGATCAACAACAACAACAACAACAACATACCCAGTGTATTCCACCTAGTGGGGTCTAGGGAGGGTAAAGTGTATGCAAATCATACCACTACCTCAAGAGAAGTAGAGAGGCTACTTCCGATAGACCCCCAGCTTAGGACCAATAATAGTATAACAAATACAAAAAGTAAGCGGATACAAACTAGTATGGTACACAAAACAAACTAACAGTATACCAAACACAAAATATAAGTGATAATAAACTAGTGTGGGATGCAAAAATAGCCAACACCACTAACCCCAAACTACAGCCCCAACACTATGAACCAGAAACTCCAGACCCAAAGGAGCACTCCCCTATTACTACCACCGTGCTCCCACCCTCTAACCCTCTACCCTAATCTGCGTCCTCCATACCTTCCTATTAAGGGTCATGTCCTCTGTAAGCTATAATTGCTCCATATCATGCCTAATCACCTCCTTCCAATACTTCTTCGCTCTACCTCCACCTCGTCTAAAACCATCCATAGATAAAGTCTCATACCTCCATACTAGAGCATCAGGGCCTCTCCTCATCATATGCCTGAACCAACGTACCCTCACTTCTTGTAACTTATCCTTCACCGAGGCAACTCCCACATTATCCTAAATAATCTCATTCCTCACCCTATCTTTCCTGGTATGTCCACATATCCATCGTAACATTCACATCTCCGCCATCTTCACCTTTTGGATATAGAAGTTCTTTACTGGCCAACACTTCATTCCATACAGCATAGCCATTCAGACTACCACTCTATAGAACTTACCTTTAAGCTTTGAGGGAACCTTATTATCACAAAGGACTTCTGAAGTGAGCCTCCACTTCAACCACCCTGTCAATCTCACCATTACCCTGAATTATAGACCCCAGATACTTGAAACTCTCCTTCTTCTGGATGGCCTGAGAGTGTAGCTTCACAAATACTCCATCTTCTATCGAAATATTACTAAACTTACACTCCAAGTACT
>NW_025820611.1:0-1007 GCF_002878395.1 Capsicum annuum
AAAATTTATTTATTTACATATATTATAAAAAATATAATTCAAATAAAAAATAATTATATATTAAAAAATATTTTATTTAATACAATAAATTATTATTTGCTTGTAAAAATTATTTATATTTGTAGTGATGATGGAGATAATTTGTAATGGTGGTGGTGGTGGTAATGATTGATATTAGCGATTAGTAATGTTGGTGGTGATAGTTGTGATGGTAAAGCTGTTTGGTATTATAATGACTGTTATGATGCTGACGATTGATAGTGGTGGTAGTAGTGATGTGAAGTTGGTTGATATTAGTAGTTGGAGGTGCTAACTGTGATTGACGATGTGTTGGTGATAGTTGGAGATGTTGTTAGCTGTGATGGTAGAAATGGGTATTAGTAGAGATATATTGTAGCGATGATGGTGGTTGAAGTGGTGGTAGAGGTGGTTGAAGCGATGGTAAAGGTGGAGACAACGGTGACAATGGTGGTGGCGGCTGAAGAATGTGTGGATGTTGATGATGTGTTAGTGGTAGTTATCGGTGACGCTAGTTGTGATGTATGAGTTGGTTAGTAGTTGGGATCGGTCGATGGTGGTTAATGATGGTGGTGGTGTTGGCGTTGATGGTGGCGATAGCGATAGATATAATTAAAATAATAGAGGTGATAGATATGGTAGCGGCTGAAAATATTGATTAGTAATAATTTTGATTGTGAATGGTGATTGTGATGGTGGAGGTGGTTGGTGGGGGTGGTTGGTGGCTAAATGGTAGTTGACAACGGTGGTGGTGACAGAGGTGGTTAGTGGTTGTGACTGATGATTATGGATAGAGTGGTAATGAATCTTGTCCAATACTTAGATCTGAATGATTAAGACTTAGTTCTAGATTTGAATAATTAAGACCTATTCAGGCCTATTAAGAGTCAAAATTTTAATGAAAAACAAATGTAGTTAATGGTATGAAGTCTGACTCATTCTGAGTCAGACCCCATTAAGTCCAAACAAATGAAACCTTAATAACTAAG
>NW_025820612.1:0-1383 GCF_002878395.1 Capsicum annuum
CGTTTGTACTCTGGGTACACAGAATCTGTATATTACAACACCAACTTCAACTTGAGTTCAAGTATAAACAAGAACACAATGAAGTATATCAAATACCCTCAACACAAGATCAAAATGACCTTTTCAAGAGGTGTATTTTATTTTGCAGAAATTAAGATAAAACAGAAAATAGCCAAGTCGTCGGAATTCACGTATTTTCCTTAAGGAAATAATCCCCCTCACTGTACCCGAGGTTGTGGAATTTTTCCTCCCAGGATAAAATGGCTAACAGACCAATAGTAGCGGTACCCCAAACGGTTGGAATATCTTCGAAATCACAGAACATTTTGAGTGATCACACAAAATATTTTTGAGACAAGAAGAGAGTTTTTAATCTGAAAATTTTGTACTAAACTTGTGGAAGAAACCAGGTTTATATAGCCACAACATGCCTCTTCTGAAAAAAGGCAATGGTTCACTCCAAAGGTTACACCTTTGTTGTAAGTTCATATCTGTTCATCAAAGATTGCATCTTTTCCTGAACAGTTATCTCATTTCATGAATTAGTGTGTCACTTTATTGAAGGATTACATCCTTCTGAAGAATCATTTTGAACCATTGCAACCTTCTGTAGCCTCAGTTTAGAACAATGTATCATTTCTAAAGCATTAGTTCGAAAATAATGCATCAGTTCACTTGAAACAGTCCAACTGTTACTGCATATATATATATATATAAATGGAGGTCCGAAACTGCAGAAAATTTTTTACTGCATTTTTCCTTGGCATTCTTCGGAATTCAAATAAAGTTTATCCAAAAATATAGATCTCATTGATCGATCATTTTCCAAATCCAAATCCAAATCTGAAGCCGAAGCCGAAGCCAAGCCGAGCGAGTGATGATGACAACGGCGCGAGGCATCTGTTATTTCTTGCCACATTTGCCATGTGAAGTAAGTGTTCTTGATTATAAACACTTTCAAGTTCTCTTCTTCCACCAATGTGAGAGAAAGAGTAAACTTTCTAATTTGGGAGTACACTTTCCATTTTAGTGTCTCCTTCCGCTCCACCATTTTATTCTCCATTTTTCTATTCACACTTCTTTCATATACTATGAACCCAACAGTAGCTACTGCTGCAACTCCACCTGGTGTAGTTACTGGTGCTGCACCAGTAACGGGGGCTGCCCCAGTATTTGTTATGTCGGTAGGAGGAGCTACCGACACAGTAGGGGTCATATCTGGTTCAGGTTCAGTTGGTAAATATGTTGGAGGAGCTACTATTATAGCAGCAATGGAAGGAGCAGCAGCAGGTGCTATTATGATGGAAGGAGGTAAATATGAAAACACAAAAAAAAGTAAAGAACAACAAATATAACGTGAAAAAAACCTTCAAATAGAAGGTA
>NW_025820613.1:0-1703 GCF_002878395.1 Capsicum annuum
CTCTATCTCTGAACTTAAGAGCTAGAGCACTGGCTGAAGACTGAACTAGAGCTGATGACTTGGTACAAAATTGGGAGCAATTTCTTCCCTCTAATTTGGGTTGAGCAAAACTGAAACTGCCTGATCTTGCTCTTTTATTCTGCCACTCCCTAGACCTAGTCATTTGCTTCTCTATTTGCTGAGCATGGGTCATGAGCCTGGCTAAAGTCATATCACTATTCAGCATCACAGATCTACAGTAATTTACCACGCTATCATTCACTCCTGACACGAACTTGCTCATCTTAGCCCTATTGTCTACAACCACATGAGGGGCATATCTGGCTAGCTGAGTAAATCTGAGAGAATGCTCCCTGACCATCATATTTCCCTGCCTGAGATTGATAAACTCAAGAACTTTGGCCTCCCTCAGCTCTTGGGGAAAGAATCTGTCTAAGAAAGCCGTAACAAATTTCTCCCACTCTATAGGACCTACATTCTCTAACCTCTCAGACTTCCACTATTTGTACCAAGTATGCGCAACATCTTGTAACTGGTATGCGGCTAAATCGACGCTCTTAACATAAGTAACTCCCATGATATCAATGACCTTCTGGACTTGGTCAATAAACTCCTGAGGGTCTTCATCAGACTTAGACCCGAAGAAAGATGGAGGGTTCATTCGGGTGAAGTCCCAAATTCTAGCTGCTGTGGAATTGGCAACTGGATTGGCTGGAATAACTGGTGGTTGTTTATTCTGGGAAGCCATGGACTGAGCAAGTGTGGTAAATGCAAATTTAAACTCCGCATGAGAAAATGCTTGCCCAAAGGGTCTTCGGGCTAAGGAACTGGATGGTTTCTTCTCTTTGGAGGCATATTCTGAAATAAGAAAAGAACGGATTAGACTGAGAGTTTAACTTAATATTATGCTCACTAGCACGACATGAATGCTGAAAAAAGGGAAACTGTTCCGAAAACATTTCATAGCCTCCTATACATAAATGTGGTGCGCAACACACCCATGCACAAGACTCTACTAGATATGGCTTTCAGACTTCCTAGGACTCTATTGAACCTTAGGCTTTGATACCAAAGTTTATAACACCCCGATTTTTCTAAACTAGAATGCTACACGGTGCTTATGACCTTGAAGGACCGCAAGTTTACCCATAACTGATATCTGTACCTGTACAATATATAATATATATGTAATAATGCAGAAAATATGAACATATATGCCATAAGGTTTAATTGAATAAAGGATCTATCAAAATATAACACCCGTGTGGGTGAAAAATACCCAAAACAACTGAAGTCTGAAATAAATCTGAACTGTATCTGAAAGCCTCAAAGTATTGACTGAATAAGGAGTTGAAGGAACATGTCTCCAACTAACTCCGTAAACTAAAAACTAACTGAATAATAAATTAATCGAATCATATCGTCCTCGAATGAAGAGGACTTACTACAGCTTTGTATACTGGAATGCGAATGCTACTGATGGTCTAGAACTCGTGTCTTTGAATCTATGGTGTAACATAAAAAGAAAGAACCATAGCACAAATACGTCAGTACAACTGGAGTACTGAGTATACGAGTAAGGTAGGCTAAATAAAAAGGGTTTACATGCATGAGAAATGCTAACTGATTGACTAATATGAACGTAAGAGTTCAAATATACATACATAATTACTGGAAACATAAATACGTAATAGTGGATCTGT
>NW_025820614.1:0-1928 GCF_002878395.1 Capsicum annuum
ACATAGATTTCTATACCATTGTTGTAAGAATTTTATTCTTGCTCTTAGGGTATCTACTATTTTTGCTTCATACCAACTCTTTATTATTTTTGAACTAAATGATTCAGGTAATTTGCTAAAATATAATCTTCTTATTTCTTTACTTTCCTCTGTATTATATGTTCCCTTATAGTAGTATTCTTTAAATGCGCACGTATATTCATCTATATAGCACATATTACATATTTCTAATTTTAACATTAAATTCTTATTCGTATCTTTTTCTTTATTTTGTTCTTCTTCTTTTTCTATTGTTATACTGCTAAATTCATCTCTTATACCTACTTCATATTTTTTCAATATTTCTATTGGTGATATTTTAGTAGCTGTTGATGCTACTTCTGTTTTATTATCAGATCTTAATACTTTTTTACTTTCTTCGGCTAGGTTAAAAAACCATAATTTTATTGTTCCTATTAATGTCCTTTCTAAATATTCTGGTGTATTTGTTGTATCTATATTAATAATTATTTTGACATGTATCCTGCCCATAGTTGTATTATTTTATTTGTGTCTATTACACAGTCTAAATCTAAAAAGTTATA
Source organism: Capsicum annuum (assembly GCF_002878395.1). NCBI lineage: Eukaryota > Viridiplantae > Streptophyta > Magnoliopsida > Solanales > Solanaceae > Capsicum > Capsicum annuum. The sequence goes on from NW_025820614.1 coordinate 585, forward strand.
ATTTTTATTAATCATTTACTTTGGTGTCCATTTGTTATATTTATATTTTAGGTTATATTTTTAAACTTATTTTTATAATAATATGTAACTTTTCTTATTTCTGATGTACTAGGTATTATGTTTTCATTGTCTTCTTAATTAAGAGTATTTATTTCTATGTTTGTATTTTCTAAGTTTTCTTTATTAATTACTTCTTGTTTTTCATTAATTTTTAGTTTTCCTATGTTTTCTAGAATTTCTGCATATGTATTACTACCTTTCGAATCATAATTATCTGTTTCTTCAGCATCTATTGTATTTATTTCTAATTCATTGGTTTTTGATTCTTTATTTTTTATGTCTAATTTTTTTTAAATTGATTTATCTCGTTTAATAATTTTTGTTCTTTATCTTTTTCTTCTTTTTCTTTCTGTCTTTTTTATACAGGTCTTTTAGTATTTGTAGTTATTTTTCTTATTCAGCAATCTTACTGTTTTTAGTTTCTTCTATTTTTCGTATTTTTCTGTGGTTTGTTGTTTTATTTTATCTATTTCTTTTTTCCTATCTATTTCTTCATTTTCTCTTTCTATTCTTACCATGACTGCCAACTTATCTTCTAATTTTAATTCTTTTTTTTCTAACATTAAATATAAATGATCACCTATTTTCTTATATCTTCTTCCTAAATTAGAGAATTCTATTTTTATTTTTGATCCTTCGTGATTTTCATATGTTTTTTCATCTATTGTAAATTCTTCTTTGTTCATTTTATTTAAATATATATAAGTTATGTTGATATATATATTCTAGACTATCTATTGTTGATTCTAAATTTGATATTTCTTCTTTTTGTGCATTTATTGAGTTTTTACTAACTACAACAATTATGTTATACTGTAGTCTTTCTATCCTTATTTTTAATTCTTTACGTTTTTCAGATATTATTTGTTTTAATTCTTTATTTTTTACTAATTTTTATTCGTTATCCATCTAAGCAATATTTATAATATTTTGGTGGATATCTAAATCTAATTTTATCATAATTAATAATTTTATTAAATAAATCCAAATATATACTACTTCTGTAATTTTAAACAACATGGCGCTGATACTAATTGTTGGAGGGTGCGGATAACTTAAATAGATCGGATAACTCAAATAAATCCATTATAACCATTTAGAAGAGAGATATAGTTTCAAATATCTTGCATTGATGATCTAGAAAAATAGAGAGATTGGCGAGGATATCACTCACCATGTTGGAGCTGGGTAGATGAAATGGAGGCTTACTTTCAAAATATTGTGTGATAAAAAAGTGTCTCCTAAACTTAAAATTAAGTTCAATAGAGTGACGATTAGACCAAC
>NW_025820615.1:0-1978 GCF_002878395.1 Capsicum annuum
CACTTCGTTGACCCCTAGGCTTTCATCCATTTCCCCCTCGTAGTATAAAGTGCAGCCCGGTAAACAAAGCTCCTGCTTTGCGTGGGATCTGGAAGAGGGCCAGACCACAAGGATCTATCCTACGCAGCCTGACCCTACATTTCTGCATGAGGTTGTTTCCATGGCTTGAACCCCTGACCTCCTAGTTACATGGCGACAACTTTACCATTTCCCTGTTGTAGTAGATATTTACAATAGTATCATCCCTTTCCCCAGGTGTACTCATTTGTCTTTTGAAAATCAACAGGTTTTCCCAAAGGGAAGTCCTTTGGTGGCTGATGTCTCTCGAGAAGTTATCAAGCTAACAGAGATCGGTGAGATGTTAGACATCCAACGGGAGTGGTCCATAAGTGATCCCACATGTAATGGCCCAGACACCACTGTAACCTCAGTCAGTGTCTCACTACAAAGTTTCAAAGGGCTCTTTGCTATAACTGGCGCCATCACATCTTCATGCGTACTTATTTTCATAGCCAGCTATGTTTACAAAAACAGAAGTTCTCTTCAGCAAATTTTGAATTCCAGAACTACCGTTTGGTCCAAAATTAAAGAAATAGGGACACACTTTGACCAAAGAGACCTCTCAATTCATCCTACTATCATGGAAAGAGACCCGAAGTTTAAGTATCCAAAACCAGAAGTAGCAGAAATTGTTTCTTCATCAGAGTCTGTTCACTCGTCCAACACTAATCTAACGGTACTTAGTCTGCCTATGAATATTCTTTCCACTCAATCCAACAACGTTGCAGTGCCAAACATTCCTACAGATTCTACTTTTTCAAACTCTGCTGTTGTGTTACCTGTTTCGGAAGAAGAATCAAACACCGCCATTGATGCCTCTGACAGCTGACAACAGCAACGCAAAATTAGACTCCTAGCATCTGCTCATCAGTCACAACAGTTGTATAAATTTATAGTTGATTCGCATGTAAAATCCCAGGTCATGATATCTAGATGCAGAATTTAGATGTTGCAAAAATGGGAAGAATAAAGATCAGGTTGTTTAGCATCTTTCTGAACTTGGATATCATGCCCCCAGTAGTAACTGTAACCTGAAATGGATCTAGGAAACCAGCTTGCACTCAGTACTAAAAGAAAAATAATGTGCACCACATCACCCACCTTGATTACAAATGAACCCACACACTGTCACCACAACCCAGTTCCCCAATAAAATTGATCAGAGAAAAGAACATCACAAAAAAGAGAATATATTTACTTTTCAGTAGGTTTGTTCTGGAAGGATTGAAAAGAAAGCAACAGAAAGCAGGTCTTAGATTCCTTATCCCCAGATTTCACCTGCACCAGCTATCAATTACTACAAATCATTATAGAGTTTTACCATAGAAAGGGAAAAATACACAAGAGAGCTTCTTTTAGTGAAGTAATTATACAATTGCAGATAGCTAGGGAGATAGCGATATGGCATTAACATAACAGATCCTCCTAAGAATTGCAAAAGAAATTGCTTTTTGCTGACGATATGATTAACTAAGATGAACATCATTAAGTTATCTTTAGTTTTCATCCATGTACATGTGATGGAAAAAAACATTTACAGCTACAAGGGATACACCTTCTCTTCCTAAACTGCAGGCAGTAAATAGATTTCTATCTATCCTCTAGAAATAAAAAGATACTGAACCTACAGGCAGCATTTTGTAACATGGATTCGGCAAGCTGAAAGTTAGGACTACTTTAATCAGGAGAATATTGTTGTATCTGGAACACATCAGAAGTTTACATGGAATAGCATGATACATTAGATACTACATGCCCATGATAGCTAGTAGTTGCTTCTTATACTCAAACTGGACCTTGCTAATAGCTTGATCACCTCTTTCATAGAGGGTCTTCTGCTTACATCCTTCTCTGTACATCTAAGAGCTAGTGAAAGCACTTCAATTACTTGTTCCATGACACTTGAGTCTATGAATTC
>NW_025820616.1:0-4750 GCF_002878395.1 Capsicum annuum
GCTTACTAAACTGACTCAGAAAAAAATAAAGTTTGTGTGGTCTGACTTGTATGAAAATAGTTGTGAGAAGTTAAAGGACAAGCTAACTATTGCTTTTATTTTGACCCTTCCCGAGGGTGTAGATGATTTTTTGGTTTATTGCGATGCATCCCGTGTAGGACTTGGTTGTGTATTTATGCAGCGTGGTAAGGTGATAGCTGATGCATCTAGGCAGTTAAAGGTGCATGAGCGTAATTACCCCACTCATGTCTTAGAGTTAGCAGCCGTGGTGTTTGTACCTAAAATCTAGAGGCACTATCTCTATGGAGTGCATGTTGATATTTATACTGACCATAGGAGTTTGCAGTATGTTTTCTCACAGAAAGAACTAAAACTTAGGCAGAGGCATTGGATGGAGCTTTTGAAAGACTTTGATATGATTTTACATTACCATCTGGGCATGGCAAATGTTGTAGCTGATGCCCTCAGCAGGTTGTCTATGGGCAGCCTTTCTCATGTAGAAGAAAGAAAGAAAGTGATGGTGAAGGATATTCACCGCCTTGCAAATCTAGGAGTGTGACTCTTAGATTACAAAGATGGAGGGGTGATTGTTCATGAGTTAGCTAAGTTATCCCTTTGTGTTGAAGTTAAGGAGAAGCAGGTTGAAGATCCTATCTTGATGCAAATCAAGAAAGATGTGGCTCAATAAAAGGTTATGTCATTTGAAATTAGTGGTGATGGTATTCTAAGATTTTAGGGTAGGTTGTGCATTCTAAATGTTGATGGACTGTGGGAAAGAATCCTTGATGAGGCGCACACTTCGAGGTATGTCATTCACCTAGGCTCTACTAAGATGTACATTATCTGAAAACCTTGTATTGGTGGAATAACCTGAAACGTGATGTAGCTGATTTTGTGTCCAAGTGTTTGAACTGTCAACAAGTGAAGGTAGAACACATGAAGCTAGGCGGTACTTTCAAAGAGATAGCTCTGCCTTTATAGAAGTAGGAGATGATAAGCATGGACTTTATTATTGGACTTCTGAGATCCCAAAACTAGTATGATTCTATATAGGTGATTGTATATTGGTTAACAAAGGCAACCCACTTTTTACCTGTGAGGACTAATTATTTAGGAGTGGGTTATGCTAAGATTTACATTGACGAGATAGTTCAGTGGATTGGGGCACTAGTGTCCATTATATCCGATAGAGGTACACAGTTTTCATCTCAGTTTTAGAGATCTTTTCAGCAGGGTTTAGGTACATAAGTTAATTTGAGCACAGCTTTCCACCCTCAGATGGATGGGCAAGTTGAGTGTACCATTTAGACCCTCAAGGATATATTGAGGGCATGCGTCATTGATTTGAAAGGTAGTTGGGAAGATCACCTACCACTGGTTGAATTTGTTTACAATACTAGCTACTATGCCAGCATTAAGATGGCTCCTTTTGAGGCTTTGTATGGAAGGAGATATAGGTCCCCAATAAGATGGTATGAAGTAGGTGAGACTCAGTTATATGGGCTTAATCTTGTTCATCAGGCGATGGAGAAAGTGAAGATCATTAAAGAACGACTTAAGACTACTCAGAGTCGTCAGAAGTCTTATGCCGATATTTGAAGAAGAGAACTAGAGTTTGAAGTTGGTGATTGGGTATTTCTCAATATTTGTCCTATGAAAGGAGTTATAAGGTTTGGAAAAAGGGGTAAATTGAGCCGTCGCTACATAGAGCCATAACAGATTCTAAAAAAGTTTGGTACAGTTGCTTATGAGCTAGAATTACCTGCATGTTTGGGTTTCGTTCATCCGGTATTCCATGTATCCATGTTGAAGAAATGTATTGGAGATCATTCTCTGGTATTGCCAGTAGAGGGTATCAAAGTGACAGACTCCTTGTCTTACGAAGAAGAGCCCATTGAAATTTTAGATCGCCAAGTTTGAAAGCTGAGAAGCAAAGAAATAGCCTCAGTAAAGGTACTGTGGAGAAATTAGAAAGTCGAAGAAGCAACTTAGGAGTTAAAAGTTGACATGAGAATTAGATATCCCAATTTGTTTGCTTCTATGGAGGATGAGACAAAAGGTACTATTCATATCTTATCTTTCCTATTACTTTATTATGATTGAAATCGTGTTTGTCTGTGTCCCCACATCATCATTCGGGGATGAATTATCCTAAGTGGGGGATAATGTAATGCCCTGCATTTTGGGCTACAATATAGACCATGATTCCAATGTATTGATAAACCCCGAAGCCATAAAATCCTATGCCAATACGGAGTGTAAATTATTTATGTAGCATGTGAATCCATTCAAGCTTGAATTTAGACCATAGAGGTCCTTCAACTCAAGGATGAGTTGAAACTATTTCGATCGACTACGTTTTAGTGGATGTTGTAAATTGTGTCAGCTTCCACGGACCATAACTCTCTGTTTATGTCAAAATAGGGAGCCTACTATGTTTAAAATTATAGATCTTCGAGTTAGCTTTCCAATGATACCGATTTTTCTAAAATCTAACACCTGAGCAAGACTTTATGGCTTTTCAAAGTGATATACGTTGCCTAACCAATCGCCAATTGCGTATGTAAACATAGGCGATGGGATGGGTGGCACCTATGTAAAGAATTCAAGTGACTTAAACACTCTGTTTTTGGGGCAAAATAGTCCTTTGCCAACCCTTACATAGCCCTAAAACATGAAATTCAGTTCCAAGGACCCCAAAATACACCTTCATTCATCAACAGTTCTCAAGGATTCTCCTTAGGGTTGCAAAATTAAAACCTACGCAACACAAGATTCAACTGGGGATTTTAGGAGCTAATTGCATATTTGGAATCCTCTCAGCGTAGGCTTTAAGAAACATCTAATATTTGTAGTAATTGAGGTACGTGGGGTTATCCTAAAATCTCATGAGTGTAGTTTTTATGAACATACATGCTTTTAAATGGGGGTTTTCAATCAAATGCTAATAACTTTCTTTCAATACGATTTCTAAGTCATTTTTCTTTATGTCATGGGAATTGTTTGCCTATATACTTCAATGGTTTAAACCATGCATATCTGATTTGAGATTTTCCATGGAAGTTTGATAAATATGAATGATAAATAACTTTGAAATTCCCATGATAATGTCTTGATACCCCATATCATATTGTGACCAATAAAAGAGAGCATGAGTTTGAAATAATTATTGTTCACCACTTGTAAATGATGAAGTAACTTGGTTTTTACATCATTATGCATATGTGGATATGATATTGATGACTTGCAAGTTGGGTATGACGATACCCTACAGAATATGTGATGTGATTGAATCAGATAAAATTTGAATGCATTGATTTTAAATGAGATAGGTGGATGCCCCAAGAAGGCATTTAAGTGTAAGGGCTCATCACAACAAACTGTGTTTACCGACACAGAAATTTGGTACCAGGCTAAGTGATCTAGTGTACTTGACTTTACGTTATTCCCAAATTGGGACTATAGGTAGAAGCCCGAGCTAAGTGATCTTGGGCACTACCATTGGGTCGAGACACCATGCTTCGTGGTCTAGTGTGTCTCTCCCTCACTTATACTCTAATCTAAGCGCCAATCTAGGTTTGACAGTTTGTCTAAATTATGTAGGGAATTCCACCTAGCTAAGTTGTATTTCATTGTTGTTGAGAAACTATTGCATTATGCCCATGTGTTTTAAAATTATTTGATATGAAATTGCTTTATAATGCCTCTCAACTACATTTTGTAAACAAAAAATATTATGTTTTTTTTTTGTATTTTCTGCGTGCCAGTACTTTTGTGCGGACCCCCTCCTTTCTCTAACCTCTCAAGTTCAAAGGCCCAATCTAGGGGTCAAGAGAATCAGTAGATCATTCAGATAGAGTTGCAGAGACAAGTGGTGAGCCTTCTATATTTTGAAACGTCTTATGTCATATATTCCTTTTATCTTATATTTATTTTTGGGGTCTATTAGGGGCATTGTCGCAGTTTATATACAGTTACTTAACTCTGTCATTTGCTAGAGATTTTGTCGGACAATTGTTTAGAGGTTTATTTATGTTGGGGGAACCTTATTTCCCTGTTATTCTTTCTTTTCATATTTATGACCATGTTTCTGAATTATTGTGTTTCTTCCGCATTACTTTGATCATATAAATTAGGTGCATCATTACCAAACAGATAGGGGTGTTTTGGTCCTCCATAGTTCAAAATGCTCATCACGGCCAGGCCCTGGTTTGGGTCGTGACACTTTAGGAATGTTTTTCTTTGTTATTGTTCTATTTCAGGCTGTACAGTCTAAGGTACTTGATCTCTTTAATTCCTATTTGTTCATATTTTAGATCATGCCTCCAAGAAGATAAGATGTCCATGGGAACCCTTTTGTCCCATCTAAGAAGAAAGGAAAAAGATTTTGTCCAACTCTTGGGTTTCATACTAGGTCTATGAAAAGTATCTCGAAAGGTCCTAATGGAGATACACAGGTTTATCCTATCCTTCCTTAAATACCTCAAGCTAGTATGTCCAATGCTGAGTTTTGCTAGTCGATCCATTTACTCACACAGTTTGTTGCCTCTCAGATATAACTTGTCAATGCTATTACTCCATAATTTGAGGCCACTAAAGTTGGTCAACTTATGAGGTTTATGCTTCCTAGTTTCACGAGTGTAAATGTTGAGAAATATCCTTAATATTTCATAGATGAAATAGAAAATATCTTTTGTAGGTTGAATGTTATAGAGGTGGAAGGTGTGGATTTTATGGCCTATCAGTTGAA
>NW_025820617.1:0-1165 GCF_002878395.1 Capsicum annuum
TGCTTTTATTTTTTTTCTGAACCTTACAATAGTGGCTTTTAATCCGTTTGTTGAATCAGAACTACCTGTTCAAAGAAATAAAACATGTTATAATCATTTGCTGGATTATATCTATGGAAAAATAGTGTGTGCTTGTGTGGTATTTGGATGATTTTGTTGGCTGCATTTGCATTGAACTATAAGGAATCAGGGGTGTATCATAATTGCCCAACCATCATCAGTTGGTATGATAATACACAACCAAATCTAAAACAATTTTGTTATTTCAATAAGTGGGAAGAAAAGAAGGGTTGCCAATAAAATGTTTCAGCGAGTGGGTAAACGGCAAAGGTTGAATAAAGATTACAATCACAAACTATAGTCCAATCTAATACAAACTATACCTATTTCTTCTCTGGGTATGCATCTTTTAGTATTCAAATAATTTGTGATTTTCTATGAATCTGGCTGCTTTAATGATTTTGACAAGATTCCTTGTGATTCAGTGGAATAAGATACTTCTATTCTATGTAATTCTAGAGTTGGGCTTCATTGCGTTGAGAAGAAGTCATGGAATTAAGTCCTTGCAAGAAAAGTTCATTAATTTCTCTTTTTTCTGTTAGAAATCTTACCATTGTTTCATTATTTGATTTCCTTCCTCCACTGTCCACCATCATGTGGGTGGCTAACTCCACTATCTCAGCAAATGTTATTTGGAACATAGTGCGAAAAATCTTAATCTCAGTCCACTATTTATGACATCTATATAATTTTATATTCAGGCACCCTATTGAAGAAATGTTGAAGTTGCTGCCAGGTTCACACTCGGATACTAAGAGGGTAAACTTTTAGATTTCTGTTTATATTTTATTCTTCACATGGATTATTCCTTTATTTGATCATCTTATGAAGGGACACAACTCTTAATCTGTTGTTTTGTCTTATTTCTCTGCAGGATGGATTTTCCAACAGTCCATTACTGGACTCATTAAATGGATCTTTGCTTTGCTCGGACAAGTACGTATCGAAAGTGCAACCACTAACTAACCTATAACATTCCCTGGCCTATAAAACACTGTCTAACAGAAATTAAATATAGTTTTTAGGTACATGTCATTATTAATTAAATCAGAAAGGCTACTAAATGGAGAAAAGTAAGTTTGGTTATTGAACTTAAAGTGATATT
>NW_025820618.1:0-2190 GCF_002878395.1 Capsicum annuum
TTTTTGAATTTTTTAAATTCCTGTACAAAATGAAATCTATGATTACCGAAGAAAATATTTTTGGATTTTCAATTTTGAATTTCATACGAAAATGAAACTTGAACCCATTAAAGGGAAATATAATTTTTTTTGTTGTTTTCTTTTAAATATGTACATGAGACACCTACTCTAAATGAAGAGTGAAGAAAATCTTTTTGAATTTTTCAAATTCCTGTATAAAATGAAATCTATGATTATCGAAGAAAAATATTGAATTTCGATTTTGAATTTCATACGAAAATGAAACTTGAACTTACTAAAGGAAAATATTTTTTTTGTTGTTGTTTTCTTTTAAAGATGTACATGAGAAACCTACTCTAAATGAAGAGTGAAGAAAATCTTTTTGTTTTGGATTTTCGATTTTGAATTTCATACGAAAATGAAACTTGAACCTATTAAAGGGAAATATTTTTTTTTTGTTTTTTATTTTAAAGATGTACATGAGACACCTACTCTAAATGAAGAGTGAAGAATTTCTTTTTCTTTTTTTTGAAATAAGATCCCCGAATCCACAATAGGCTGCCTACGTATCTCACTCCCGAGAGAGGAGAATCAGGGGTGCGTAGTTCATCCATATTGGACAAATAAAGATTAACTAACAGATTGACCCTAACTTAAGAGACACAACCAAAGACTGATGAATAAAAAAAAATTGCATTTTTAATTTGACACCAACAACTATGAAAGAAAAATCTTTTTTTTTTTAATTTTTGAATTATGAATGTGTGGTAAAGGAATAAAAATTTTTTTTTTTTTGATATTTTCATTATATGAAATGTACAAAACTTCTACCAATTTTTTTATTATAATTCTTTTGCATTTTCCTTTGTAAAACCTCCTATTGTAAAAGAAATCTTTTTTTTTGAAATTTTTGAATTGTGAAAAACAAAAGCCATAAAGAACTCTAAAAACTACGAACTTCTTTTTCGGACTATTTTTTTTCACAGTCTTTACTGTCTAACACATGCTTTACCCCACATCAGTCTGTCTAATGACCACGTTATCCTCAAAGATGCAACATTTAGCACTTAGGAATGCTTTAGAGGTAAGTCTCCTACAAAGGATCAAGTGGACCCGCTAGGTCTCAATATGATGCACATAAGCATGACCTAAAGGCTGACCTACGCTGGGGTTCACTAACAAGGCCGTTCGGGGGAGCATATGGTCGATAGTGGCTGCTTAGCTTTCCAACTACTCCATACATCCAATGGCTCCCCCCTAAAATAAAGGTGACTCAACTAGAGTTCGTGCGCACGACGTGCACTCCGAGACTTGTTACGGAAAGAATGACTCGGGTTATGCACATGATGTCAGATATAAAAGCGGTAACACATAGGATAAATACTATAAAGAAAGAGCACGAAAATATACAAAAGTGAAAACACAAACAAAAATCACAAACAATGTTTATACACTTGTAATGCCAAACAAAGCCGATACGACTCCAAAAAAGCTCGGATTCTGAAATTGTCCCCAGCAGAGTCGCCAGAGCGGTCACACCCCTTTTTCGTACTTCAAAAGATTAATTTTTAAGTTCGAAAGGGTTTTATTATTAAGTGACAAAATATGAAAATTTTGTTCCGAAAAGGATTTTTTTTTATAATTAAATTCAGAGTCACCACTTGGCATAATCCGGTGTGCCAAGTTACCATTGGAAAATTCTTTTCGAAATGGTTTGACTCTTTAAAACTGGTTTGCGAACAGAGATTCCGGCTAAGGAATTCTGTTCACTGAGGGGAAGGTGTTAGGTATCCCTCGATCCCGTGGTTTGACCATGGTCGCTTGGCGGAGCGTATAGGCTAATTTGACATTATGCATATATAAACCACACAAAATCACACAAAACAATCAATCAAACAAACAAACAAAACAAATCCAAAATTATAATGTCCAGTCCGATTATTACAATCCCGAAATAGAAAAAATGCGAAAATATAAACCTACTCTATTCTAAACTAATCCTAAACTAAACTCCCGTGCTCTACCCGATGCCTCGGGCCTTGATCACGAACGTCCTCCGGGTACAAAATTCTTTGAGGAATTCCCCGGATAAATCAATACAAATACCTTGGGGCATTCCCCGGCCAAATGAATACATTTTTTCCAATGTGAGAAAACCAAATCATTCACCCAATTTTCAAACATTCAACA
>NW_025820619.1:0-1221 GCF_002878395.1 Capsicum annuum
ATGCCTGGGTTAGGCGGCGCCTAACCAATCGCCTATTCTTACTGTCTCTCATGAAAATGGGCCTAACTTTCGCTCGGATATTGGATTAAGGCAAATTTGGTATCGTTGGAAAGCTAATTTGATTTTCTACAATTTGGTGGGTCTAAATCAGACAAAATACCACATTAATATTGAGTTATACTTGTTCAAAGATTACCCTTGGAAAATCGAACACTAAAACTTGATGGATTCAAAAACTCTTAGCTTGTATTACCTTAAGTGACTCATATGAACATGCTTAATGCATCATAAGCTATCCCATCACTAGGATATTCATGGTAATTCATGTAATCAAGTATGAATCACAGGATAGGAGATTTCATACGTAGGAATACTTATTCACTTCCTAGCTTAGAAACATGCGGGGTATTACAATATCTCCCCCTTGGGAACATTCATCCTCGAAAGAGAACTTACTGTGAAAGGATACAAGACAATAGAACCTGAAATAAAGATGAAGAACTAAAACCTCATGATTGACATGCTAAACATACTGAACTCGTGCATATCTGATGCACGGACAACTGATACATGAATGCATGACTGAGTATGAAACGGTTAATAGGTACCAAGTTTATATTGGAAACATGAACGTGAAACTTAATAAGCTTAAGGAGAACTGTTACCTTGAGATTGATCTAAATTGGCGGGGAAGAGGTGAGGATACTTGGTACGCATATCTGCTTCTACTTCCCAAGTAGCTCCCTTAGGAGACTGATTTCGCCAAAGAACCTTGACTAGAGAGACTTCTTTGTTCCTCAAACTACGAGTTTGATAATTTAAGATTTTGATTGGAATCTCCTCATAAGAGAGGCTGTTCTGAATGTCGATGCTCTGAATAGGGACAACAACTGTTCGGTCACCTATGCACTTCTTTAGAAAAGAGACATGGAAGACTGGATGGACTGAGGCTAGATCAGAAGGCAACTCAAGCTCATAAGCTACCTTGCCGAAGCGACAAATAATTCTGAAGGGATCGACATACTGGGGACTGAGTTTCCCTTTCTTGCCGAACCTCTTCACTCTCTTTATGGGAGAGATCTTAAGATAAACATAGTTATTGACCTCAATCTCAAGATCCTTTCTACGAATATCTGCATAGGACTTCTGTCGGCTTTGAGCAGCCCGTAGTCTATCTCTGATCAACTAAAATTTCTCTAAGACATTGAATACCAAGTCAGG
>NW_025820620.1:0-1037 GCF_002878395.1 Capsicum annuum
AGGGATTTTTCTCCTTCTCCACTTTGCTAATAAACTTCTTAACATGCTATTTTTTGAATAATTCTACTATAAAGTAACTAACATGAACCTATTTTATCATATCATGATTGTTAGGAATTTATGAATTTAGCTATTCATAATCATAAATAAATATACCTGTTCTGGTAGGTTTGATAATTCTGGGATTTGCTCATCCATAGCTTTTGCTTAGAAATATATCTGCTTTTTATTAAATATTTAAAAGTTTTTTGTTTGCAAAGAAGGAGGCTTGCTTCAACACATGAAGACTTGCCTCTAACTGAGAAAAATGCTTGTCTATTTATAACCTAAGAATGAAAGTGTGTATACTATTTTACTTTACACCTGTCCTAATATATCTTTACAGGTCTCCTACTTAATAATTACATCTTTTACAAAAAGTCTTACGAAGACAGAAAAACAATTATGGCAAGTGCCAAAAAGTCAGCAAAATTAAAAAGCCAATAGTTCCTATACATTATTTACGTAAAGGAAATCAAGAAATCTATCTACATGTCGCTTTCATGATTTAATAGCTTGTCTTTTATTTTTTCCATTATTGCTCCATTGTTATCTTCTAGCTGGTGTTCTTATCTTCTTGGTTGATTTTTTCTTTTATTCTAGCAGGACTTCAGGAATAATATTATCTCCTCCAATACATCTCGAACATTGATGGTCTGGATATTTGTATCCAATTATCTTGCAATATCTTATTAATAATCCGTCTGAAATAAATCCTTTCCTAATTGCTTTTGCAGTAAATTGTTTTTCTGGGTTAAGTAACATCATTATTCATTGTCTAACATCTTCCATATCTGTTTGTCGTAGCTCTCTTGAATTTGAATAAATCATTTGATGGTCTCTTGAATAATAGCTCTATATTGGGTTTCCATTTATGTAATTATTTGCTAATTCTTGAATAATTGTAGCTAATCCAATAAGTCGTTTATTTGCATAAAAATCAGGTATCTCGATTTTGGGTATCTCTGGCTGCTGTACAATATCTTTCGGTATAATCA
>NW_025820621.1:0-1133 GCF_002878395.1 Capsicum annuum
TTCTACAAGTTTCTAGATAAAAAATTAGCCTTAGTGCTAAAGCCATGACAAAAACTAGTGCATAAGCCATTCTTGATTCGTGGGGTTTCAAATTTTTTCTCAAAAATAAAAGGAAAGAAACTAGTGTTGAAGAACTATTTGGGAAGAAGGCGAAAAGGGAGATGAATCTAAGGAAATTTTTTTTAATTTACATGTAAATAAGTCTTCTAATTGGTGAATTTCAAATTATGGTGGGTGGTGGTGGAGAGATTTTGGATATGGTGAAAGGAAGAAGAAAGAAATTAATAAACATATATATATATATATATATATATTAACACATTCACTTACCATTTCAGCTTTTAGGGATGTTATAATTTCAGTTTTAAATAGTTCAGGGGAGTCAGGGGACCCCCACAAAGTATAGGTGTGTAGTTAAAATTTGGGATAAAGATTGAGGGAGGGGGGCTTTTGACTATTTTCTATGTACATAATGAGGTAATGTGTATTATGTTAAATATACATAACTATGTTATGTATATATATTAAATCGTTATGTAGTGTAGCAAATTTTTTTAGTTAGTTTATTTTTCAAAATATTCATATACACTATCTGTTATGTAATGTATGAAAGTTAATTTGTTTTATATATGTACTAATATTTTATATTTTTTTATTTTGAATTTAGTTGTTGTATTTTATTCACTTTGTATTATCTTATTATTTTGTATTTCATGCTATCTTCAAATGTTAGATTGTTTGAATTTTTTTTTAGGTCAAGTCTTCCTCGAATTATATTTACTCAATTTATGAATCTGAAAAAAGATACATCATCAACCTTAAAAGTGAATCATGTAATTAATCTACCTAATCCGCGCACCCCCCTATAAATGGTATCAGAGCTCAGTAATTTAAAACGTACGGAAGAGATATATATGTTAGAGTTAGAGTTAAAATTAGATTTAGAGTTAAAATATTTACCTACAAAAATAGAAAATTAATTATGCGAAGACCATTTAAAAATAGAGAAGCTTTTAGAAAAATTAAAGAATCTTTAATTAGTAATTATTCAGAATATATAAGTAATAAAACAAAAGAAAATCCACAAAAATTAGCCTACTTAATTACATTAATATCTAGTATTGAATCAAAAT
>NW_025820622.1:0-1106 GCF_002878395.1 Capsicum annuum
CGATATCCTAGGCGGCGCCTATGTAAACATAGGCAATAGCCTAGGCGGCGCCTATGTAAATATAGGCGATGGAAAGGGCGGCGCCTATGTAAAGAATTCAAGTGACTTAAACACTCCGTTTTTGGGACAAAATGGTCCTTTTCCACCCTTACTTAGCCCTAAAACACGAAATTCAGTTCCAAGGACCCCAAAATACACCTTCATTCATCAAAAGTGCTCAAGGATTCTCCTTAGGGTTTCAAAATAAAAACCCAAGCAACTCGAGATTCAACCGGGGGTTTTAGGAACAAATTGCATATTTGGAATCCTCTCAACGTAGGCTTCGAAAAGCAACTAATATTCATAGTAATCGAGGTACGTGGGGTTATCCTAAAATCTCATGGGTGTAGTTTTTATGAACATGCATGCTTTTAAATAGGGGTTTTCAATCAAATGCTAATATCTTGCTTTCAATATGATTTTTATGTTATTTTCTTTATGTCATGGGAATTATTTGCCTATATACTTCAATGGTTGAAAACATGCATATGTGAATTGAGATTTTCCATGGAAGTTTGATAAATATGAATGATAAATTGTTTTCAAATTTCCATGAAAATGTTTCGATACTCCATATTATATTGTGATCAACAAAAGAGAGCATGAATTTGAAATAAATATTGTTCACCACTTGTAAATGATGAAGCACCTTGATTTTTACATGATTATGCATATGTGGATGTGACATTGATGACTTGCAAGCCGGATATGACAATACCCTACAGAATATGATATGTGATTGAGTCAAATGAAATTTGAATGGATTGATTTTACATGAGATAGGTGGATGCCTGAAGAAGGCGTTTGAGTGTAAGGGCTCATCGCTGGAAACCGTGTTTGCCGACACGAAAATTTGGTACTAGGCTAAGTGATCTTGTGTACTTGACTTTATGTCATTCCCAAATTGGGACTATAGGTAGGAGCCCGGGCTAAGTGATCTTGGGCACTACCATTGGGTCGAGACACCATGCTTCGTGGTCTTGTGTATCACTCCCTCACTTATACTCTAATCTCGGCGGTAACCGAGGTTTGGCAGTTGGTGTAAATTATGTAGGGTATTCCACCTA
>NW_025820623.1:0-1341 GCF_002878395.1 Capsicum annuum
ACACCACATTTATTTATAATTTATTTAATTATTTTTTAACTACATCCAAGTGATGGTCTATAACCTTGTACATAGATCATCGTGGTCTACGCCTAATCATGATATTAGTCGATGAGATAATAAACGTGTAAGTCTATGATAGACTATACTAATCGATGGATGACATAGTTCATAATCTACAACGGTCTATTAAGTATCATCACTAGTCCAAGATCATCTATTTAAATCATTTTTAATGTAATTGTTTTCTTCCACCGGCCCCAAAACATGTGATTATCCATTTAAATCATATTATATTTAATTATTTTCTTTCACCAGCCCCAAAACATTGTTACTATTATCTATTTAATTTTTTTTTTAATTTAATTATTTATTTTTTAGCTACCTCCACGTGATGGTCTATAGATGTGTACATAGATCACGGTAGTCTACGCATAATCAGGATATCAGTCGATGCACTAATAAAGGTGTAAGTCTATGATAAATCGTACAAATCGATGACTGACATAGGTTATGATCTACGACAGTCTATTTAGTGTCACCGCCAGTTCAAAAGAGAAAAATTACTTTTCCAATGGTAAAAACGGCTACTTTTGTAAGTCATCAGTGTGAACACTTTGTTTTTACTTCATATATAAGGTGTACATCTCTCCTTATTTTATTCATCAACTTTATTTTGTTTTTAAAAATTCTATAATGTCGCAAGCATCTCAATCATCCAATTCTAAAAATACTCTGATTTGTCATTGTGGGAATGAGGCTGTCTTGAGGACGTCACGCATGGATTCAAATCCAGGTCGCAAATTTTATAATTGTCCAATTGCAAAGGTGAGGTGTGCGTGTTTTTTTTTTTAAAAGTTAAGTTAATGGTTATGTAATTATATTTTTTCCTAGGATAATGGCGCATGCTCGTTTTTCAAATGGCTTGATGAGCTATCACCTCCATCCAGTCCATCAATGTTTTTTCCGAGACTCGAGACATCAAATTTTCAAGGCTTGGCAAAATTTAATCTATTACAAAGGCTCCAACAATGCGAAAAAAATAAAGATTTTCTCATGAATTTGTTCAAAGAAGCCGAAGAACAGAGGGATCACTTTAAACTATTGTTACATGACACCCAAATAGAGAGTGATCAACTAAAACAAAAATTGATTTTGGCCGAAGAAAGAGAGAATGTCCTAAAAATGATGTTATGTGCTATAATGCTAGTATTCATGCTTTGGAAAAGTGTAACATGGATGTAGTGATATTGAATAAATAATAATAGTTCTACTTTTGTATAATGTTAAATACTATTTTTGATAGAACCATAGTCGATTAAACAACACGTCAACTTAAAT
>NW_025820624.1:0-1945 GCF_002878395.1 Capsicum annuum
TATAACTTACAAGATTGTGAGGTCCGAAGATCAGTCTTTCTAATTTCAGATGTTCCAACATTGTTAGTGGCCTGTAATGAGTGTTGCTTAGTAATTTCTTTAAGTAGTCTTGAGAGGATGAGGCTTCCGTCTTTCCTTTGTCTTTGCCTGTATACATACTGAAACAAAAATTATTAGTTGTCTTCTTTTATTGGCCTACTTAGTTGATCTGCTAGGTTATTCTCTTTTCCTTTAATATGTTCTAGAACAATATTGTAAATAGAAGTGGCATCTAGAAAATTTAACCACCTCCTTTTACAACTATTTTTTTCTTTTATTTTCTGATAGAATTTTACTATAGCCTCACAATCTGTTCTTAATAATATTTCGGGTTTATTTAATATATAAAGCTTAAAACTATTTAAACCATAAATTACTGCTAGTGTTTCTGCATCTATACTACTTAGATTGCCATTTTCTTTATATTTTCCACTTGCATAAGCACAAATTTTTTCATCCTTTTTGTCACTATATTTATTGGGTTTTGCCTTTAATATTGCTCCCCATTCTTGAATGCTTCCATCTATCTCGACTATTAAATAGTCTGTTTCTAATGGTAATGTTAAGTCTGGGATATCTTGTATCATGTTCTTAAGTTGTTGGACTAATCGTTAGTTGTACCCCTATCTGTTGTATACCTTTCCTAAAATTGTATAATTTTGTTTCTAGTTCTATTAATGTATAGTCTTTTTCTATTTCTTCTATTGTTAATAGATCTTATAATTGTTCATACATTGCTATCTTTTTATTATCATTACAAGTACAATTTTCTCCTTTATCACATTCTAGAGTTTTTTCTGATTTTATTTGATCATTTGAGCTTTCGATTCTTTCTTCTGTCTTATCTTTAAGAAAATGATATTTAGTTAGCAGGGGTTGTGTCTGTACTGGTGAGTGAGTGATATTGCTAGAGAATATTATTCAGTTTTTTGTAACAAAATATTCGTCATTATTTTGCATCATGAAATCTAATCCTAAGACAAAGTCTGCTTTTATGTTTAAATCTCTAACTAATATTTTACTGAGTGTATATGATGGGTGGTAGAATTTTTCATAAGTATTAATAAAACTTACCTTTGCTTTTGGTATATAGACTGTATAGGTATTATGGGTTCCGTCCATTTGCATGAATTGTTGAGGCTTTGGCAATTTTTAATTAATTTTAATGGTAAAATTCTCCTATTTAAAATATTTTTTGTACACCCTGTATCGACTATAGCTAATGTCTGGAACTCCTAGTCTTAATTTTTTATTCTTGATAAAACTTTGATGGTACTAATATGGTATAACATCTGTTTCAATGGAAATAAATTACCAGGGGCTCCATATAATAAAGTCTCCTAGAATCTTAGGGCTCTTATACCAATAATAAACAGTATAATAATATAATCAACAGGTTATAATAAAGAATAAACAGTATAATAATATAATAAACAGATGTAGTAAACAAGTAATAATAGATATTAAACAGATAATTTAATAATAAATAATCAGGCAAATGAGACAAGAAAACAAGTAATCAGAGAATAAAATAGAGTTAAAGCGATTTTGATAATATGGTGTAAAATTCTACTCAGTACTCCCTCCTTCATTGTCCTTAGTCCAATGTAGTTGCGAAGTTATATAAATCAAAAATGGAGAGACCTACTATATCGGGTAAAGATACAGCTAGTCCAGCTATAGGAGAGAAAGTTCAACAGAAAAATACTAAAATATTGAAAATCCTAGAGATATTAGAAGACCTGCAAAACAAACAAAAGAAATTGTTAGATAAAATAGAATTAAATTTCGATTTCTTAAAAAATCAACACGCAGAATTAGATAAGAAATTCAAAGATTTAATTAATATAGACAAAGAAAACATAGAAAATTCGAAAATAAAGCTAGTACTACAAGAGGTACGAAA
>NW_025820625.1:0-1830 GCF_002878395.1 Capsicum annuum
AAGAAAAGAAACTTGTTTCTCTCTTATGCAATCATAAATAAGTGAAAATCATACCTAAAATGTGTAAACAATGGTCAAAATTTGCTTTGATGGTTCTTCCTATTTGCAAAATCAACACATAGCTGATTTAATTTATTCTATAATCTTGAAATTAGGATACAAAACTAAATGTGTAAGATTGAATTAATCAACTATCACTTGAGTACAGCCTTTTCTAATCAATCATTAGGGGGGATTTATACAATTTTAATCATCCCCAAGGCTAACCTATTTCTTTCAAAATGTTCTCTACTCAAGGCCTTAGTAAATCTGTCAGCAATTTGTTCCTCAGTTGAACAAAACATAATTGATATATGACCTTTTTCAACATTATCTCTAAGACAGTGATGTCTAATATCAATATGCTTGGTTCTTTTATGTTGAACAGGATTTTTAGCTATGTTAATGGCACTTCTATTATCACAAAAAATAGGAACACAACCAAAATCTATACCAAAATCCATAAGTTGTTTTTTAATCCACAACAACTGAGCATAACAAGACCCAGAAGCTATATATTTAGCCTCAGCAGTGGACAAAGCAACTGAATTTTGCTTCTTTGTGCACCAAGTAATTAAATATGATCCCAAGAAGTGTGTCATACCTATAGTGCTTTTCCTTTCCACCAGATATCCTGCATAATCAGCATCAGAGTATCCTACTAAATCAAAGTTACTACCTTTGGGATACCATAATCCAAGATCACTTGTTCCTTTCAAGTATCTAAAGATTCTTTTCACTGATTTTAGATGTGATACCTTAGGGTTACCTTGAAACCTGGAACATAGCCTTACACTAAACACAATATCAGGCGTACTTGTAGTGAGGTATAGGAGTTATCCAATCATACCTCTATACATATTTTGCTCTACATCTGAACCTGTTTCATCCATGTCTAGCATTGTGGCAGTGGCAATAGGAGTACTGATCTCCTTTGCTTCTTCCATGGAAAATCTTTTGAGAAGCTCTTTGACATACTTTTTTTGGTGGATTATTGTACCTGATGCTGATTTTCTTATTTGTAAACCCAAAAAGTAATTTAGTTCTCCTATCATGCTCATCTTAAATTCACTGCTCATGAGTTTTGCAAATTCATGATTCACATTCATATTAGTTGATCCTAATATAATGTTATCCACATATACCTGCACAACTAAAAAATCCTTTCCATTAGTTTTTAAGAACAGGGTATTATCAATTTTACCTCTGGAATGACCATTCTCTAATAGAAACTTTGACAACCTCTCATACCAAGTTCTAGGTGCTTGTTTCAGCCCATACAAAGCTTTATCCAGTTCTAGGTGCTTGTTGCTGGACATAAACCTCTTCTTTGAGAAACACATTCAAAAATGCACTCTTCACATCCATCTGATAAATTATAAACTCATTGTAAGCAACAAATGCAATAAGTAATCTTATAGCTCCCAATCTTGCTACAGGAACAAAAGTATCATCAAAGTCGATTCCTTCCTTTTGGTTATATCCTTGGACCACCAACCTTGCCTTGTTTCTTGCGAGTGTTCCATGCTCATCAACTTTGTTCCTGTACACTCACTTAGTTCTAATTACTGATGTATCTTTTGGAAGTGGAACCAAGTTTCATACTTTGATTTTTTTCAAACTGGTTCAGTTCTTCTTACATAGTTAAGATCCAATCAACATGAAGTAATGCTTCAGTTACCTTCTTTGGCTCTATTTTTGACAGGAATTCCTTGAAAGGACACATACTTCTTAGTCTAGATGTTATAGTAATCCCAGAGGTGAGTTTGGTGAGAACATTTTCTATGGGAT
>NW_025820626.1:0-3071 GCF_002878395.1 Capsicum annuum
TCTTTCGAGTTATAAGTTCTAACAGGACAACACCATAACTATAAACATCTGACTCCTTGCTCTTTGAAGCTGCAAATGCAGTTTCTGTCAACAAAACAGACAAGACACAGACAATATTATTTTTCTGCAGATGACTTGGTTTCCAATAAGAGAGCAACTGAAAGGATGTGTGAGGAAAAAAAATGAAAACTAGGAAGATACCTGGAGCCATGTATCCAACTGTACCCTGGAGGGTATTGGAGGTGGAAGTTGCTCCAGACTGATCAAGAAGCTTGGCAATGCCAAAATCAGATATGTGAGGCTCCAGATCTGAGTCCAACAAGATATTCATGGGCTTGATATCTCGATGAACGATTGCAGGATCACAGTCAAAGTGGAGATATGACAACCCTTGAGCAGTTCCAATAGCAATTCGGTACCGAACACTCCATTCTAATGCTACAGGTGGATTAATCTCATGGAGAATATCATGAAGGCTCCCGTTCTCCATGTAGTTATAAAGAATCAGTCCATAATCCTTTCTCAGCCAGAAGTCTTCTAATTTGACAAGATTGCGGTGTCTAACCTTTCCAATTGTCTGAATTTCCCTAACCATACTTGTGCTTCCATCCTTTATACCAACAAACACCAGCTTCTTCACGGCATACACTTTCCCTGGACCCAAGATGGCCTTAAATACAATTCCATGTGCTCCCCTCCCAATGACATACTTATCATTTAGGTTCTCTGTAGCTTCCAATACTTTATTAAGCAGGGATGAAGCACCTTCTTGAGCACAGATTGCAACTCCTTTCCCAGAATTTTTGCGCCACAGAAGCATGTAAGCAATTACTAGGAGTAAGCAAATGGTAAATAACAGTACCCCAAGTGCAATCATTGTCGTTTCTGCTCCACTTACGTGTCTTCCATTTTTTGATTGGAGATCACAAGGCCTTAGAGTGCCATTCTCAGGGCAATTTGAGCCTTTTTCTGGATCACAGTGCACGCAAAGGCCAAAGTTTCCCGAGAAAGAGGTAGGTGTTGAGTTTAGGAACTTCATCAAATTTGCAGGTACTGGACCAGAAAAGAGGTTGTGTGACACATTGACGAAGATCAATGAACGCATCCCCTCAAAAATTCTTAAAGTTCCAGTAATATTGTTTCCAGCTACATCTAACTTCTCCAGGAAAGTAAATTTCCCTAGCTCTGCAGGAATTTCACCTGTCAACCCGTTACTACTCAGATTCAACAACCTCAGTGTTTCTCTTGATGAAGTCGCAATTGCTGAATGAATTTCACCACCAAGTGCATTTCCGCCAAGCTGCAGCTCAGACAGCTTCTTGAGTTCAAACAAGGAGGTTGGAATACCTCCTGAAAGATTATTCTCACTCAGACTCAAAATGGATAGCTCTCCCAAGCTTCCAAACGTGGATGGGATCGATCCACTCAACAAATTATGGCTTGCATCAAACTGCAACAGTCTCTGCCAGTTTGAAAGTTGAGATGGCAGTACACCTTCCAAACTATTGTACGACAAATCAAGAACCTGGAGGTTGACAAGGTTTGCCAGCTCTGGTGGTATAAACCCCGAGAGCTTATTCACTGATAAGTCAATTAATGTAACATTTCCAAGATTTGCCAAACTTGGGGGTATTCTCCCACTGAAGCCATTTTCACTGAGATCCAAGAAAATAGGATTTATATTCTTACCAAAATCTGGAATGGCACCTGAGAGTTTATTCTTTTTGAGAATTACTCTCGCCAAAGTAGCACACTTACCTAATTGAGAAGGAATGCCACCTTCAAAATGATTATAACCTAGCATAAGTTTCTGTAGTTTCTTGCCAAAACAAAGATTAGGTGGAACAGGACCTGTGAAGGCGTTGTTCGTGAAATCCAGCAGCGTTAGACTGCTGTTAATCCCCAAACCTTGAGGTATAACTCCAGTGAACCGGTTGTCAAATAAAGATATGTTCTTCAGTTGTTTCAACTCGGTCATTTCAAGAGGTACCTCCCCGGTCAGGTTGTTCCGATAGACAAGAAAATGTTGAAGACTTTGAATCTTCCAAATGGCACGGGGAATCTCGCCGCTCAATTTGTTGGAATATAGAGCGAGATACTGCAACTGGCTGAGTGACCCTAGTTCACTAGGAATTTCACCTTCCAGTTGGTTTTCTGGTAAAAGTAATTCCAGCAAGGACTGGCACTTCCCCAGCTCAGGTGGTATTTTTCCAGAGAAATTGTTGTCAGCAAGGTAAAGCTTCTCTAACTTTGTGAGCTGGCCTAGAGAAGCAGGTATAGGGCCACTTAAACCAGAAGAGAAAGCAGCAAGAACTCGTAGGTTAGTACAATTGCTCAAACTTGGTGGAAGACTTCCATTTAAATTGTTGGATGACAAGACCAGAGTGTCAAGATCTTTGCAGTTCCCACCTAAACTGAAAGGGATACTTCCTTGTAGTCTATTACTGCTTAAGTCCAAATAAACAAGGTGTTCTAGCTTATCTAAATTCTCAGGCAAACTACCAACTAAATTGTTTTCATTCAAATACAGTTGTTGCAAGTTAGTACAGCTACTAATGGAAGACGGAATTGGCCCGGACAACTCATTGTCATAAAGAAAGAGAGACACAAGGTTAGTTAAGTTACCAATGCTAGATGGGATGGAACCAATTAACCTGTTTTGGAAAAGGTAAATGGAGTCCAAATGTGGGATAGAAAACAAGGAATCGGGAATATTACCAGTCAATGAATTAGCGTAGAGGCTTATGTAGGTCAACTTGTGTAAATTTCCAATCTTTGAAGGGATTTCTCCAGTAAAGGTGTTGTAGGACAGGTCCAAGTAATCAAGAAGAGTGCAATTTACGAGTTGAGAAGGAATAGAGCCAAAGAAAGCATTATAGCTCAGATCAATGGTACGCAAGTGCTCCAAATAAGCAATTTCAGGACCCAATTGGCCAGAGATTCCATAGCCAGAGAGGTTCAAAGAAGTGACAAGGTGAGTGGTATCACATTCAACACCAACCCAAGAACAAGGAGTGGAATCTGAAGCATTCCAAGAAGACTTAACAGAGGAGGGCACAGCAGTCCAGTGC
>NW_025820627.1:0-3194 GCF_002878395.1 Capsicum annuum
TTTATAGGATATGCTAAAAGTAGTAAAGCATGTGGATTTTTGGTTCATAAATCTGAACATCCAGATATCAATAAAAATATGATAATTGAATTAGATAATGTTGATTTCTTTGAACACATTTATTCGTATGAAACTAGACACGAACAGTCTAGTGGGGGGTCTAAATGACCTCGAGATAACCAAGCGAGCATGTACATAATGATGAGAAACCAAGACGTAGTACACGTCAAAGAACGTCAACTTCGTTTGGAATGAATTTTGTAACATTTCTCTTAGAAAATGAGCCTCAAACATTTAAAGAAGTGATGTCGTCTTCAAACTCATCCTTTTGAAAAGTAGGCAGTTAATAGTGAGATTCAATCAATTTTGAGCAACCATACTTGGGAGTTGGTTGATCTTCCTCCAGGAAATAAACTTTTAGGTTCTAAATGGATCTTCAAAAGAAAAATAAAAGCAGATGGTACTATTGATTACTTTGATACATACTCGCCTTTAACAAGGATAAAGTCAATTCGGATATTAATTGTCTTAGCGGAGGTATATGGTCTTCAAATCCATCAAATGAATGTGAAAACAACATTCCTAAATGGAGAATTGGAGGAAGAAATTTACATGAAACAACCCGAGGGTTTTGTGATTCCTGGTAAAGAAAAGAAGGTGTGCAGACTTATTAAGTCACTCTATGGACTAAAACAAGCACCTAAATAGTGGTATGCGAAGTTTGACCAAACTATGTTGGTAAATGGGTTTAAGATAAATGAATGTGATAAATGTATTTACATTAAAGACACTCCAAATCACAAGGTCATTGTTTGTTTGTATATGGATGATATATTGATCATCAGTAGAGACATTTCTAACATAAATGCTTCGAAATGAATGCTTGAGAGCAAGTTTGATATAAAAGACTTTAGAGTTGTGGATGTGATCCTAGGAATAATAATCCATAAGACTCCACATGGGTTGGCATTGTCACAGTCTCATTATATTGAAAAGGTACTTGACAAGTTCAAGTATTTGGATTTTGGTATTGTCAAGACTCCATTGGATGTGAGCTTTGCACTTCAAAAGAATGACGGTGAAAGTGACTCATAGTTGGACTACACAATAATGTTGGGATGTTTAATGTGTATTGTGAATTGTACACAGCCATACATAGCATGCGTTATTAGTAAATTGAGTCGGTACACGAGTAATCTCAATAAGACTCATTGGATGGCAATGGAAAAAATTTTGGGGTATCTGAAATACACTCAAGACTATGCTTTACATTATAATAAATATCCTGCGGTAATTCAAGGATATAGTGATGCAAATTGAATCACCGGATCGAATGAAGTAAAATCCATGAGTAGATATGTATTTAGTATAGGTGGAGGAGCAGTCTCTTGGAAATCATCCAAACAGACATATATTACTTGCTCTACAATGAAATCTGAATTTTGTCGCATTAAATAAAGCCTGTGAAAAAGCTGAATGGCTCCAAAATTTTTTAGAAGATATTTCTTATTGGCCCAAACCATTGTGACCAGTATGTATACACTGTGATAGCCAAGCAACGATAGGTAGGGCAGGGAGCATGATGTATAATGGTAAATCTCTTCATATAAGACAGAGGTATAATACCATTAGAGAACTACTCTCTAGTGGAATTATCACTGTTGACTATGTGAAGTTAAAATATATATGTCGGATCCACTTACAAAAGGACTATTTAGCGAGGGAGTTGAGAGAATATCGAAGGGAATGGGTTTATGGCCTAGGACAAGTTAGCATGGTGGTACCTCTACCTAGAAGACTGGAGATCCCAAGAGCTAGGTTCAAGAAGATCAAACAAAGTTGTGATTGATAGTTCAACATTATCAATATACACAACCCATTCTCATGATGTAGACAATGTTTAGGAAACAAGGTTAAGTCTTATGGTGTTATGCTTTTTAATGGTTATCTAAATTTGGTAGATTTGATCAAGTAGTTCAATATATAGGATTGAACGTTTAAAAATCACCTATGTGAGGGTGAAGTGGAAGTCGCTTCAAGGATAATGTTAATAAAGGCCTATTTTCTACACTCTCGTGAAATCAGGACGTGTTCACTACTGAAACGAACAAAATCATGAGAACCATAAATGGTAAAAGGTTGGTTGTGTGATATGTGTTGTCTAGGTGTACACTAAATTTCGACGGTTTAATGATATCAAATCTACCAATTGACCAAGTGTATCCGATGCATGTTCACTACGGAAAGTTCAAAGGGAAACCTATTTATCTAGATGCAATCACGCTTTGCTTGTTGATCACATACTTGTCCGTAAAGTTTTATAAAGAATATTCATTCCCCGTTCATGTGGGGATTGTTGGGTTCAATAGGATGTGTGAACGAAAAATTGAGGAAATTCTTGGAGGAAAAGTGATCTCACACTTAAAAGGAAAGTGTACTCACTAAAGGAAAGTCTATTTCTCCCACATTGGTGGGAGAAAGCAACTTTATTGTATTTTTATTAAGAAACACTCCTTCAAGTGGATAGTGAGGGAAGAATCAAGAGGTGTCTCGCGCCGTCGTCGTCTCTAGCTCGGCTTCGGCTTCGAATGATCGATCAATGAGATTAAGTTTTTAGACAAAGTTTATTTGAAACTTGAAAAAATAAGTGAAATTTTTAATCCAAAAATCCAACAAAAAATATTTTCTCCGTGAACATGCATGCAGAAACACACCTCAAAAGGGACGCAACCCTTCAAGGAAATGACACATTATTTCGAAAAAAGGGGGTGACTATTCGGTTGAACATGACTGTTCATAAAAGACACACTAGTTCGGTATGGACAGACATGACAGTTCCGAAGTGATACACCTTTCCATGAATCGTTGCTTCCTTTCTGAAGGGGCACTTAATGGCTATAAATACCTGAACTTTTTTCTCAGGTATGTACGAAATTTTCAGTATTGAAAAAGACTCTTATACTTCTAAAAACTCTTTGTAGTCATCAGTCGTTGAGTGTGTTCGAAGAATCTGAAGGTTTGAGGTACCTCTACATTCAAATTGTGAGTCATTTTATCCTGGGAGGAAAAATTCAGCAACATCGGGTACTTAAGGGGAATTAATTCCTTAAGGAAACTCCATGAAATCGGAGGACTTGGTTTTGTTTCTACTTCATCTTATTTCTTTTAGATAGCATACTTCTTTGATAGTTCAT
>NW_025820628.1:0-1301 GCF_002878395.1 Capsicum annuum
AAACACATAGTAAAGCACAGCACAAGGTTACAAGATTACATAACATAGTGCTCCATCATTAGAAAATTAAATTTGTGGTAAATTGGTTTGAAAAATAGAAGCATTAACAGTTTAAATTGTCATTCCTTCTAATTTGATAGAAATATATATAATATTAGTTTAAATTAGAACTCAATCCAAATGAAATTAACTTAATATTGAACATAGAATAGAACTTTCAGCAAAAAATAAAGCAACAACAAATTCAAAAAATAAATGTACAATGTTAAATTTCTTTTATTTGAGTTTTAAATTTATAATCACACGATGAAGATTTGGGAGAGGGTGGTGGAGCGGAGGTTGAGAAATATTGTGTCTGTTTCGGAGAATCAATTTGGATTTATGCCTGGTCGCTCGACGACTGAGGCAATTCACCTATTGCGAAGACTGGTAGAGCAGTATAGAGAGAGGAAGAGGGATCTTCATATGGTGTTTATTGACTTGGAAAAGGCGTATGACAAGGTCCCTAGGGAGGTTCTTTGGAGATGCTTGGAGGCGAGGGGGATTCATGTGGCGTACATTAGAGCGATTAAGAATATGTATGAGGGGGCGAACACTCGAGTAAGGACGGTGGGAGGAGTTCTGAGCACTTCCCGATCTTGACAGGGTTGCATCAGGAATCAGCTCTTAGTCCGTTCTTATTTGCCGTGGTGATAGATGTGTTGACGCGGAGTATACAAGGCCAGGTGCCTTGGTGTATGCTTTGTGTGGATGATGTCGTTTTGATTGATGAGTCGCGGGCAAGGTGTTAATGATAAGCCGGAGATTTAGAGACAAACTCTGGAGTCTAAAGGTTTCAGCTTGAGTAGAACCAAGACGGATTATTTGGAGTGCAAGTTTAGTGACTCGAGGCAAGAGGAGGAGGAGGTGGTGGTGAAGTTGGACTCTCAGGCAGTTTGCAAGAGGGATAGTTTTAAGTATCTTGGATCTACAATCCAGGGAAATGGAAAGATTGATGAGGATGTCTCGCACCGTATTGGGGCAGGTTGGATGAAATGGAGACTCGCTTCGAGGATTTTATGCGATAAGAAGATGTCTCCCAAGCTTAAAGGCAAATTCTATAGAGTTGCAGTCCGACCGGCTATGTTGTATGGAGTGGAGTGTTGGCCAGTTAAGACTTCCCATATCCAAAAGTAGAAGGTGGCGGAAATAAGGATGTTGCGTTAGATGTGTGGTTTTACAAAGGCTGACAGGGTTAGGAATGAGATTATTCAGGAGAAGGTGGGAGTGGTATCGGTGAAGGAAAAAATGCGGGAAGTGAG
>NW_025820629.1:0-1905 GCF_002878395.1 Capsicum annuum
TTGTAAAAGAATATGTTTTAAAGTATTGTTCATGAGATGTTTATGTTGGTTTTAAAATAATGGTTGGGGTTTTTTGAATACTTATTGTTGAACAACATTTTCCTATAGTTTATATATGATTAATCATGCTTTAAACATAGTTTTGAACTTGTGGGTGCATGGGTATGATGAATGAACTAAGGAATTGTGATTTCTCTAAACTTGTGAGTTTTGAAGTGGTTATGACCCCAACCCCAGAGTGTGAAATTAGTTTTGAGTTATGAGGAATGCGTGATTTTATAAAATTGAACTATTCTTGAGCTATTGCATGATATAAAGAAGAATTTGAAATGTAATGGTCTAATTTAATAAGCAAAGGGAGTTGGTGTTGCCCACTTTGTATTAATGAACAAACTGAGCTGTTTTCCCTAAGTTAATGGAAAAATTATTTTGGAATATTGTTGTTACCTTTCAAGTGTAGTTAGTATGATGATATCAACAATGTATTCCTTAATTGGAAATGTTGTTCATGAATAGGATTGAGTGATAAATGTTTTAGTTTGGCTCTAATAATAGTTGTGTAGATGATTCATGCAAATGGAGGTTTGGATAACTAACACTAGAAACTGCATTTGTCTATGCAAGGCTTAAAGTGACCAGAGAGGTTCGAGTCCCCCTTATTATTATTTCATGATTAGGGAGGTTAGAGTCCACCATAAATCATTACATAATTGGATGCTTAAGTCACCTTAGTATATGGTTGGTGGGTTTAAGTCCCCTGTGCATATATCTAAGATTGTTCTTTGGATCATGTGTCTATACGTACTGGGGACCGACTAGGGGGTGAGAGATTGGGGCCATATATCTCATGGGTACATATTATGATGGTTGATCTACACAATCCAGTCTAAAGTTTTGAAAAACATATTAAGCCTTGTTCCCTATCCCGATGTGTGATGTATATATATATGTGTGCTTACGTATTTGACTATTTACACTGGTTTTGAATGCTTTCAAACTATTGATTATGTCATTATATTATCCTTATCCCTGAGTTATATGATAAATTTCACCTCACTAACCATCTATAGATGCTGTATCCCCACACAATATAGGAATTTGTAATGGTGCTACTTCTTTTGCTCAGTGATGAGGATCCAGGATTAGTTCGTGAGTTGACACTAAAGTGGTGAGCTTCCATACATTGGAAGTCTACATTCTTTGTTTTGTTCTTTTATGTCTCACACTATTTAGACTTATTTTATCTCTAATGAGGGGCATGTCATGAAACTTTGTTGCTATTCAGTTTGGGTTCATCATTTAGAATGCTTTGTTTGGACTATTGTAGTTATTAGGTGGTGTCAGTAGGTCATTTGTCAGGTCATCAGTGGTTGGTTATGGACAAGTATTAAAATTTTCTTAGGTTTATTGCACGCTATCTTGTTATATGTTTGGAATTCTTCCAACCTTGGGATATGGTTTGTTTGGTTCGATTATGTGTTGCGAGTGATCTTTGTCCCTTATGGGACTTGAGATACTCATCACAGCCAGGCCCTAGTCCAGGTCATGAAAAAAATGGTGTTAGAGCCTAGGTTTGGTGTCCTTGGGTGTCCAAAAAAACAATGTCAAGTGGAGTCTTGTTTATGGGTGTGTAGCGCACCACATTTACAAGGGAGAGGCTTTGAGGCATTTAGGAATATTTTTCTTTCTTGTTGTTCTATTTCGAGTTATAGAGTCTAAAGTCTTGAATCACCTTTAATTTCCATATGTTCATTTTTAAGGTCATGCCTGCAAGAAGATATGATGTTCGTGGAAACTCTTTTATCTTGTCTGAGGACAATAAGGATGGAGCTCATCCAGCTCCAAGAGTTCAGACTTAGTCTAGGGTTTCTACTTCTGATTTACCTGAGGGAGTTCCCCCTATCC
>NW_025820630.1:0-3881 GCF_002878395.1 Capsicum annuum
CATTCTGAATAGTCGTTGATCAACTGTATTAGTTTTTTTGGAGCCTCATCCGAAATGTTGAATCCTTCAAATGGGTAATTTTTCCGTTCTTCCAAATTGATAGGCTCCACTTTTTGTTCATCTTTGGAAACAGTTGATGGATTATCAACTGTCATATTATTCTCTTCGGCAGTAGCTGTGACATCCACCTGGAAAGCCAGAATTATCAATGCTAAGTAGAGATATACAACAGATTTTCCATTTATTGCAACAGATGATTCTTATGTTACATCAGATGGATTATCTGTTGGGATAAATTCAAACAGGTAAATCAGAGCAGTATGATAATTTCAAACAGATGACCCATTTGTTGCAATATAAGACTCATCTATTAAAACAGATAACGAATCTGATGCAACAGGTTAGACAACAGTTGCAAAAAATGTATACATCTGTTTGATAATTTTCAGCAAATGTATCATCTGTTGAAAAAGATATGTGCTTGTTTGTTTTTTGGAACAGATGATGTACATTCACCTTCTTCAGCTCATGCTGCTTTTCTATGGCCCTTGCACACTGAACATCGGTGCAAGACAAAGACAGAGGCATTGCAATCTTGCTTTTTATGATTGATGATGCCTTGGAAGTGTCTTTCCTTCTCCTCTTAGCCGCCTTGATCTCTAGTGGAGTGTCTGGATATGAAATCTTCTTTGATGGAATGACACCCCTCTTAGATGTCATTTTCTTTACAGAAGTAGTTAGTGCATTAATAGCATTAATCACTCCATTGTGTTTCGCCTTGCAGTTTTGACACTTACATGAAGAACATTCGTTAGATGCGGCAAAATCTAGAGAAAAATTTGTACAACCATTATGATCATAATCATAATGGCTTGTTGTTTCAAAAACTGTAAGAGGATTATCATTAGCCCCACCATCAAAAATTATTTTTTTTGTGATGGATGTTTCTCCAAACAATTCCATTTTTATTCCATCAATGACCTTAGGGTCTGATAAAGTTTGCACAGACCGTAAAGTAAGAAAAAATGGCATCTTCAACTCTAGGTTGGTCGGAACAAGCCACGGATGGACAATCTAAAATAAATCAGTACATATATTAAAAATAATAATGAAATCATTTAATCATTAATAAAAACAAAAACTTGATTAGAATTGAACTTATTGCTTCCTTGGGGGGATTGAAAAGATCAAGAAATTTTGCATTTTTATCGATTTTGGCCGACAACCATCTCAGAATTCTTTGACAGGAAACTTCTTCTTGGTAGTTCACTTGTTGTCTCAAATAAGGAATGGCTTCAAATGCCCAAGCCTATAACATAACGCTAATAAATCAAAAGCATTATTGAATAAAAAAATGATGAATCATATCATGATAAAAGAAATATTTACCATGAAGGCCCATGGAAAACCATATAAGTTGATTGTTTTTGGCATTAACAGAGTCAACAAATATTCGACAGTCATTTTAAAGTTTTCATAGCCCCAAGGATAGCTGTTAAATGCCTCAAGATCCTCGGAGAGTAACGTCTCTCGCCCAAAGAACATTATGTACAAACCAAACCAAGCACAATGATTGCTTGTGCTTCTTTGAAAGCCCTTTACCTTTCAATGCTTCAATAAGATTTTTTTTTTGAAGCTTGGACCAACAATGGACACCAGGTCATCACGATCACTCGACTTGACTTTTCCTTTTTTGGGTGTGCGGGGTGTTTTTTTTTTGTCAGAGTAGGTATAACTTGAGAAGGAGAAGAAAGATAACATTTTAGTCCGGTAACTATGGCAAACTCTTCCCAACCAAAACAAACAGGCATGTCATAGTAATTTATCCATACCTCATCCATCTTATCTTTGTTTTCATACATAAACCTGCGCTTGAGAAGATCATATACCATTTTCATATGAAAATGAGCATTGTTGTCCTCCGACAAATCAAGATATTTTTCAAAACAGCTTTCCCTGAAATAAGAATCTAATTTTTGTTCTTGAATTATTTTTCTGAAGGCGTCGAAAGATTTTCCCATGACTGACTTAACCACGAGATCACCCGTTAAATCTGTGGCACCATCGCACTGCATTCTCATAGGGTAACGATCAATGCTAAAGGTTTTGATCAACTCTTCGACGGAAGGGCTATCAGCATTTGGATCATCTCTTTTGAAAGATTCCTCCTCCCCGTGTTCATTATCTTCTGCTCCTATTTGAGATAACGCTTGTAAAGCAAGCTCATAGAGTGGTGGATGTAGCTGAGCTACTGCACTTGTTCCTTTACTTGGACTTAATTCAATTTCTTTTATTTTGGGAGTCATGTTATCTTAAATTAACAGGAACATAACATAAATTATAATTGATTAATGCATAATAGTAATATAACAGTTCCAACAGACAACTAATCTGTTGCACCAGGTATGTTATCTGTTGCAACATATAACCGACCTGTTGCAACGGATAAGTAATACGTGGAAACCACAAAAACAACACTATTTGTTGCACCTAGTATTTTATCTGATGTAACACATAACTGACCCGTTGCAACGGATGAGTAATTCGTTGGAAACAATAAAAATAGATCACTAATCTGTTGCACCAGGTATTTTATCTGTTGCAACATATAACCGACCTATTGCAACGGATGAGTAAACCGTTGGAAAGAATAAAAATGGATCACTAATCTATTGCACCAGGTATGTTATCCGTTGCAACAGATAACCGACCTGTATGAGTAAATCATAGGAAAGAATAAAAATAGTCCTAATCTGTTGTAAAATGAAGAGTAAACCGTTGAAAAGAATAAAAATAGATCACTAATCAGTTATCTATTGGATCAATATTGTTTAGATTTCTTTCAAATAGAAGAGTCGTCTGTCGCAACAGATGAATGATCTGTTAGATTGTTCACCCGTTGCATCAGATTTTAAAATGAAGAGTAAACCGTTGGAAAGAATAAAAATAGATCACTAATCAGTTATCTGTTGGATTAATATTATTTAGATTTCTTCTAAACAGAAAAGTCGTCTGTCGCAACAGATGAATGATCTATTAGATTGTTCACCTGTTGCGTTAGATTTTCATAATTGCATCAGATTTTTAATCTGTTGCATTAAATTTTCATCTGTTGCATCATATGTTTCATCTATTACATCAGATGTTTCAACTGTTGCAATACTATTTCTACCAAGACAAACAACAAATCAACCCAGCAATACGAACATATCACACACACACACATACACACTAAGAACATCAACTATGACCAAAAATCACCAATAAATTTGAATCAACAGTACGACAACGAGAAGAAGAAATACAGAAATGCCAGAAATTAGGGTTTTATTTAGTCTACATTTCAATATCAGAAGAGTAGTTGGCTCAAGTTCCTCTGTTTCTTCATAATTTTTTACCTGTGAAAAAGAAAAAGGGAGGACGAAGAACTCGAAGTTGTTGTCGCCAGAGAAGTATTCACGTCGATTGACGGTTGAAAGTCGAAAAGGAACTCGTCCGACTATTTGTTGCTGGAGGTTGAAGAGACAAATTTTGCAGAACTGTTGGTTGGGAGAAGCTGGAGAGAGAGAGTGGTTATTAGAATTGAAGAGGGGTGTGGGTTGGATTGATTTGTATTTTTGAAAAGATTAGAAAGTTTTAAAAATATTAACCAAATCCACAATTAACTTAATGAAGTTTCCTAATGATGTTTGATCCTATCTGTTGGTCAATATCACAAATCCTTCATTCAAGGTTTAAAAGACACCCTTCCTTCAATTTTCTCGAGTTTCTGCTACCACACGCGCCCATTTCATATACCATGCTTGTGTCCCTCACTTGGGTCCGCACAAGTATCCTTCCTCTCTTGCCTCAATTATTCAATTTAGAAAGTCAAGAAACCA
>NW_025820631.1:0-2439 GCF_002878395.1 Capsicum annuum
AATTTTGAAGGGTGGGCTTGTTGTTGTTGATGGAGATGTTGGTGGTGGTAGTGGTGCTGCTGTTGGTGCTAATGATGCTCCTCTTACAGTATTTAAAGCAAACCATTATGAGTATGATCATACAAGTTATACAGATTTTGCCTCTCCCAGCGAATGTTCTGCATTCAAATGTCAAGACTGCAGGGTGAAACATGATGTAGTGATTAATGCTATTAATGCATTAAATGCTTCTGTAAAGGAATTGACATCTAAGAGGGGTCTTATTCCATCAAAGAGGATTTTATTTCCATCCGTTCCATTAGAGATCAGGGCTAAGAGAAGAAGGAGAGTGATTTCCAAGGCATTATCAGGCATCTAAAAAAGCAAAATTACAACTCCTCTGTCTGCGTGTTGCACTGAGCAATATACAATGTCCAAAGGAGAGCAGCACGAGCTGAAGAAGGTGAATATATTATATGTTTTCCAACTAACAAAACAAACAGACACATATCTATTTCCATAGATGACACATCTGCTGAAAATTATCAAACAGATATATACATCTGTTGCAACAGTTGACTAACCTGTTGCACCAGATACATTATCTGGTTCAACATATGTCTCTTCTGTTTTAGCAAATAAAACAGCTCTTTGTACAACTTTTATTTGTACCAGCAGATGACTTATCTGCTGCAACAGATGATTCATATGTTACAACGAATAGTTTATCCATTGTAAATTATCACACAGGGTCTTCCTCATGTAGAAATTTATCCCAACAGTTGATTCATTGTTGCAATAGAAATATAATATGTATGGGACAATTTAAAATGGGAGGAAGACCTGTTTGATTTGCTAGAAGAGATGAGTTATCCTTTTCCATTTTGTTGTATCTCCGTGATTAGCATTGACCAATTCTGGCTTTCCAGGTGGATGTAGAAGAAGCTACTGCTGAATAGCATTGACAATATGCTACTCTTTTTGTGGAAATACGGAGAATAGAAAGCGCAGAAACCATACGCAAGCGACAATGAATATCCATGACGAGCAAAGCCGAATTCCATAGCACCGGATGAAGAATAACTTGTCCATACTGAGTAGATCTTTATATCTTGAGCCTGTCAAAGCAATCCTTAGCATTATACTTAAATTGTTGTTGATGTATTTATTGAGATCTGTACCCATAACAATTTTTTTACATTTCATTTATTCGTTGACTTATTTTAGCTAATTTATGAAGGCTTCGATTTATTTATTTTGTCTATGAATTTTATTTATTCCTTAGATTTGAACTTATTAATTGAAAAGGAACACTAGATTCAAATATTACAACAGATAATATATCTGTTGCAACAGATGACACATCTATTGGAAAATTTAAACAGATTTAGACATATGTTGCAACAGATAGGTGATTTGTTGGAATTTATTAAACAGGTCTTCCCACTGTTACAACAGATGGACTTTAGATAAAAATATCAAGATAATGAAATAGGTGACACATCTATTGAAAAAAAAACAGATTTAGACATATGTTGCAACAGATGGACTTTATTTGTTGCAACAGATGACACATCTATTGGAATAATCGAACAGATTTATATATATGTTACAACAGGTAGGTTATCTGTTAGAATTTATCAAACATGTATTCCCAGTGTTACAACTGATGGGCTTTAGATAAAAACATCAAAATAATGCAATAGATAACTAACCTATTGCAACAAATAAACTATATGTCAGAACAGGTAGGATAACTGTTACAACGGATGGAGAATCTGTTGTATTATAAGAATTCAACTTTTGTTGGACATAAAAAATTGCCACTACGTTTAAAAAGGTTAAAGTGAATTGAAATAAAAAAGGCGTAACCCATCGACGGTGTTCAGTTCAAACACCTAAAATAAGATAGGCATCAAGTAGACATGTTTATTTTAAAGACATAAAATAAAATAGGCATCAAATGTGTTAGTGTCAGTCCTGGCACATTTCGCTGACTTGCCATCACTTGGCTCCCAACGGTCATTTTTTCCCCCTATTGTCTTATGTGTTCATCTTCCTTCTAAAATTTAACCCTAAACTCCCAAATCTTCTTCTTTATCGTCATCTTCTTTTATCTATCCAAATTCTTTAAATTATTGCTTTCATTTTTTCAAACTAACCTTGACAATGTCGAGCGCATCTTCCACTATTTTTTGTGATAAATATATTTGATATTGTAAGTGCGGTCACGAAGCTCTGTTAAAGACTTCTTGGACTTAACAAAATCCGGGTTGTAGGTTTTTTGCTTGTAAGATTTCAAAGGTAATATTTTTTTATTTAATTAATTAATTAATTATTGACTTGTAATTATTTTGTAATTGTTTTCTCTTTTTTATAGAAATTGGGTGGATGCAATTACTTTGATTGGCATGAAGAACGACACCCTTCACAAGCAAATCGTGTAATCTGGGGTTTGTT
>NW_025820632.1:0-1253 GCF_002878395.1 Capsicum annuum
CGGGTTCATATTCTACAGCTAGTGCTCCATATCCTAAGTCTTCTGGTGATGGTCGCTTTTAGGCTGACAGTGGGTTTAAGACCTAGGGTGCCTAGACTCAGGCTAGTAGAGCTCAATCAGCTCCATCATATCCTCCTTACAGATTTTGTAGACAGTTTAACCATGGTTATTGTGATAAGAAAAGGAATTTGTGTTTTAAATATGCCTATCCTAGTCATATTCGGAGGAACTGTACATCAGTGAATGTTGCTACTGGAGCTAATAAGGTTCCAGTTGCTACTTCTTCAGCTCCTACTCCAAAGGGTACTACTTCTGGTACCAGCACTGGCCGAAATTGCCTTTATGCTCTTTCCACCAGTCAAGAATCTGAGGTATCTCCTTGTGTAGTTACTGGTACTTATAGTTTTTTCTCTCATAATGTATATTGTCTTCCTATTTTAGGGTCCACTTTTTCTTATGTGACCCCTTATATGGTTGTTCCTTTTGGTTTTGATCTTGAGATCATTTTTTATCCCTTATCTATGTCTACTATTGTGGGTGATTCTATTATGGCTAAAAAGTCTATAGGGGTTGTGTGGTGTCTATCTGTGGTGGGGATACATTGGTGGATCTGATTGAGTTGGATATGGTAGATTTTGATATTATCTTAGGGATGATTGGCTCTATTCATGCTATGCTTCTCTAGATTATAGGACCTAAAAGGTCAGTTTCCAATTCCCTAATTAACCAATAATAGAATGGGAGAGAAGTTCCTTAGTTCCTAAACAGAGGTTTATTTCCTATCTTAGAGCCCGAAAGTTGATTTCCAAGGGATGTCTTATCATTTACTGTGGGTTAAGGATTCTAATTCTGAGGGTCCCTCTTTGTAA
This sequence comes from Capsicum annuum, assembly GCF_002878395.1. Taxonomy (NCBI): domain Eukaryota; kingdom Viridiplantae; phylum Streptophyta; class Magnoliopsida; order Solanales; family Solanaceae; genus Capsicum; species Capsicum annuum. The sequence goes on from NW_025820632.1 coordinate 870, forward strand.
TTTGTCTCTGTAGTCAATAAGTTTCCTGAAGTATTTCTCGACTATCTTCCTAGTATTCCTCCTGATAGGATTGATCTTCTACTGGATACCCAACCTATCTCTATTTCTCCATATAAAATGGCTCCGACTGAGTCAAAAGAATTTAAGGAGTAGTTAAAGGATCTTCTTAATAAGGGTTTCATTCATCCTAATGTGTCCTCATGGGGTGCTCCCATGTTTTTCGTGCGTAATAAGGATGGTTCCCTTCCAATATGCATAGACTATCGGCAATTGAATAAGGTGACAGTGAAGAATAAGTATCCTCTTCCTAGGATAGATGATCTCTTTGACCATCTTCAGGGTACTAGATCCTTTTCTAAGATTGACCTTTGATTGGTTTATCAT
>NW_025820633.1:0-3477 GCF_002878395.1 Capsicum annuum
GTATCTATCACGGCTTACAAAATCAGAGGAGCCACTGATAAAGAAGCAGCTACCATGATTGTATCAGGATTCACTGGTATGATAAAACATTGGTGGGATAACTACTTCACTGATGACATCAAAAACCTTATCTATGGATCCACAGCCATTGAAACTGTAGTCAAAAGTGAAAATGGCCAAGAAGTTCTAGAGCAAGTAGCAAAAGAAGACGCTTGTGCCGCTCTCCTATACCATATAGCTAGACATTTCATAGGAGATCCCAAATTATTCCAATATAGGAGCTTAGAAATCCTCAACAATCTCACCTGCAAAGACCTAGCAGACTTTCGATAGTACAAAGATACCTTCTTAGTAAAGGTCATGATCCGACCTGATTGCAACAATGATTTCTGGAAAGAACGATTCATTAGTGGTCTCCCTTCTCTGTTTGCAGAAAAGGTTAGAACCAAAATTAAGGATAGATTTGAGGGAAAGATTCCTTACGATATCCTAACCTATGGCGACTTAATCAGTTTCATCACCACCGTAGGGATAGATCTCTGCACTGACCTCAAGCTTAAGAAACAACTTAAGAAAGATAGTACTTCCAAATATGGGTTAGGAACCTTCTGCCAAGACTATGGTTTCACCAGTCCTAGCAAAAAGCATAGGAAAAAGCCCTCCAAACCTCTCAAAAGGACCAGAATATATTAAAGAGGAGCTTTATTACGGCCCCTTTCAACTGGTTTGCAGATCACCTGCATACACCTATTGCACTATCCATGCCTCACAGGCCACAAACGTATAATTGGTACGACTATAAGTCGGCATGGTTCAGTTTTTTATATGTCAGGCCAGGACACACCTGGTTTATTAAATATTGTCCAGCAATGGTAGATGCCATTATTCCTAGATGGTTTTATGAATGGTGGATCTATTTTGGAGGCATCAAAGAAATCCTTCTCCAACAATTCATTAACAGATTCACGGATTTCTGTACAAAAGAAGGGTGTGTAACCCTCCCAGAGCACATTCGGATGTGCAAGTTCTTTATCAAAAAGCGAGTTTCCTATATCATTTCCTGGAATTTCGCTAAAGGGGAACAAGACCGAATCAAATATTTATCCAAAGAGATAAAAGTCAAAGGATGGACTCCCAAGCCAGCGGCACCAAAAACTCCAGATAAGGAGAAAACAGCAACTTCCTCAACCACGACTTCTCACAATAAGAAGGCCCTCAAGGAAAAATTAAAAAAGGCTTTACAAGATATGGAAAGCCAAGAAACTAATGAAGAAGAAGTATTACAACTTCTAGAAGAAGCTTCCTCAACAGGAAGTAGTGATAATAATGGAGATATGCTCAATCCTAAAGGGATAGCTATGGCCTATTTGGACCCCTATTAAGAATAGGGAAATGTCCCTTCGAGAGTAGAGGTTCAAAGAGCTGGAATTACTTTTGAAAGGGCAATTTACTATTCCTAATTAGAATCCAAAAGCCAAATGATTTTCCAAAAGCCAAATGCTTTTCCAAAAGAGAAAAGACAAGACACAGTCCAGTCTGCTTTTCTAAAAGCTAAATGGAATCCAATGCCCAAAAGGACAAGGCATTCAATCAACCAGCTTTTCTAAAAAGCTAAAGCACTGAGAAATAATCTCAGCCTTACACTTGTATGCATAAGATGTACATTATTATCTTTCTCTGGTCTATAAAAGACTTGTTGTAATATTAGGAGAGGCATCAGAAATTTCCACACACTAGAAATTCCTTCCTGCCCTATCTAATCTCTTGTAATGTTTTCATTGAAGTTTGAATAAATTTGTAAGTTTTTTATCTAATTCTTTTCTTTACAGTACAATTTGTTAAATTGTTCCCACGATCCGTTTTTTGGTATCAAAGCCATGTTGGCAGATTGTGTACTCAGTATGAGCAGCTAAGTACATAATCTGTCTAGAGCATGGGAAAACTATTTTCATATAAGTTGCATATGCCTTTACTCACCTATGATTACACTTTTAATAAATTATTTTAATATATCATGTCTTATAAGGGGATTTTCTTTAAGTATGGGGTATTCGTCTTCTCTAAAGTGTTTGAAGGAACCGATTAATCTCCGGTCTTAGACGTTGGTCAGCCTGAAAGTGTGGTCTCAGCTAAGGTAAGCGTTCGACCCTGTTGGTAGTCCCGTCACTAAAATAAAACTTAGATAAGTCTGTTCTAAAGCCATTAAGACTTAATTAGATCCCATAAGCCTTAGATGTATTAATATAATTTATTATAGTTTACACCATAGTTGATAATTGTTTTATGTTTTCTTATGTGAAAATCTCTGCTTTCCCAGTCAGTCTCTAGACAGTATTTTCCAAATATGAATTCCAAAATTCATACTAAAAATACTATCAACTTATCTTCTAAAGCAACTCAAATTGCTAATATCGAAAATAATCTTCAAAACTGGAGTATTCCAGAAGAATCTTTTAGCACGATTTATCAAATCGGAAAATTTAGTTTTTTCAAAAAACATAATATTAAGACCTCTGAGTCTACTGTTGCCATCAATAATTCTTTAGAAATTATACAACTTTTAAATGATCTCGACATAAATCGATTTAAAAGTCAGTTTAATTATCTGCATATCGGACTTGTTCAGGTGGCCATTAAGCCACTCTTTCGACAGGGTCTAGATATCCCTGTCTGTGCTATACTAAGAGATGATCGTCTATTAAATTTTGACGACTCCCTCTTAGGCGTCATTCAAAGTAACCTAGCCGACGGCCCGGTATACTTTAATTGTTACCCTAACTTCTCAGTAGACATTAATGATCCTAACATCATGGATGTTTTAACTCTTAATGTTAAAACAAAAAACATGAACAGTAAGGATAATACTAGAGAAATTACGATAATATACAGAGTATACTATCGACTGATGGGTACAACTCTAGCGCCCCAAGCTAGATTCACAAGTCCTAGGGGTGTCACCACTCTCATGGAGGCCAATAAAGACAGAACCAATGTCTTTGTCCCTAAGCCCTTGGTTTGGGATGAAGTCATCCATAGTAATGAATGGCACTTTGATGCCATCACCCAACCCATTCGTACACGAAATTTTTATCATTATAAACCGGCTCGATTAGCTGATCTAATGGATATCCTTCATACTCTTTGTCTAATGCAATGATTGGTATTACCTGTGTGGTAATGAATTTGAATTCCTCTCTGATGGGAGGGGTTGGTATGGTTTTAATGACCGTGGGATCTACGGCTTGTGCAAAGGTTTCAGGAGCCTTCATAGCGTAACTTTGTTTGGATTGGATAGATGAACCTGTCGATTGCCCTTTATCAAAAGGCTTATTTGTCTTTAAGTCTACCAATTTACTTGGCATTGGTGGAGAGAGCTTCGAAAATTCTGCCAAAGCTGCATATTTGTTTTGGAACGGTGACTGAAGTTCCGTTTTTAGAGTAGGCCTCTGAGGGACTGATGGTCTTAAAGGGTTTGTT
>NW_025820634.1:0-1186 GCF_002878395.1 Capsicum annuum
TCAAGAACCTTTTCATAAGTGTGATGGAAACTTAATTGAAAAGGTACCTCTTCTAAAGAGGTATAATTCAAAAGGTACCTTTTCTAAAGAGGTATAATTGAAAAGGTACCTCTTCTAAAGAGGTATAACTAAAAGGTGCCTTTTAGAAGAGTCAGATATAAATATCATGGTCCCTAAGTTTATATGTAACTTAGGTACCTCTTCTAAAGAGGTATAACTAAAAGGTGCCTTTTAGAAGAGTCAGATATAAATATCATGGTCCCTAAGTTTATATGTAACTTTTTTCTTTCTCTACCCCATCTAAGAAAAGAATACAGAAAGCGTATTAAAACTTAGAAGATCATACAACTTACATAAAACAAGAATTCAAAATCAAGTTATTTACAATGGAACAAGGTTGGTGAAGTTATTTAAAGTTTTCTAACACATAGATCCTGCACTAGATCGGCAAGCGGTGCCTTAATTTGTATGAGTGAACCCTTAACATGATATGAAACATAAGACCCTCAGGAAAAGAATAAAAGACTTTAGTGAATAGAATTTTTTAAATTAAAAGAGATATCCATTTATAAAATAACTAATTTTTTAGGCACGTGAGTTGCATGCATATTTCATGCTTATAAGTTCTAGAAGTACAAATATTTTAAATGATATAAAACTTAAACCTTTTGATATTCATTGTTATATGGTAAAGCGAAAACATACAGAAAATTGCTTCCACTAAATGTAAAAGAACTTTTAAATGTGTAGAAAGCTGGAAAAAGAACACACTTGTCAAATATAATATAGTAGGAATGAATGAATCTATATATTAGCACAAGTAATAAAATTAAAAGTCTACAAGATCAGTGTTCATCTAAAAACATTGTTCGATCATAGCTTTGCGGTTAAATTTTCGGAAAATGATATGAGCTGGCCTTTTTCAAAACAATTGATCCATGTTTGGCCCGTTAGACATTCACGATCAGTTGGCCTAAACAAATTTCATATTATAGTCATTTCATAAGTTGGGTCATTTTGTCCTAGTAGTTTTGATACATATATCATATTGATACAATCCATATACCATACTAATACAGTTTGTAAGAAAAATAGAGTAACGAATTTATAGGTAAAAATTGTATCATTGTTACATGGAAATATATGTATGTATGTATATATGTATGTATGTATGTATATATATATA
>NW_025820635.1:0-1028 GCF_002878395.1 Capsicum annuum
TTCTCAATAGTTAAACTAGAATTGGATAGTTGTTAACACAAGTCCCTATGGGATCTATATTCAACTTTCTTGAATGCCACTATATTATTTGGTAGACCACGTACACATGCGTGTGCTCTTAGGCATTGTCAATAGCACATAGACATATATGTGAGTCAGTGTTTTTGGAATGTACTGAGTATGTGGGGGTGAATGCATAAGTAAAAAAATAACTGAATATTTGTATAAACTTTCAAATGATGCATGCTAAGTGTAAATGACTCACCTTGATCTTGAATAAAACACAGAGACTACAAAATCATAAACATAAGTAATGAAGCAAACTTTGTGAGCCATAACACTTAGTTCTAGAATCTTTTCTTTTATTCTTACTTAGGGAGGTTCTTCTAACCGACATAAACAATGTGAGCTATCATGGAGCTCAACGTGCTACCCACTTTGGGGAGAGCTGTCCTACCCTTGCCATCAGAATAGAACCTTAATCTTATTGATCACTTATCATAGCCCATTTTGGGACTTAAACCTATGGTGACACATGGTCTGGGGAATTTGACCTTAGATTGATACCTAACTTGGTGCTAAATACTACTCCCATTACTTATATGCTCATACTTTAGAAAATTCACCTTAAAACAACATAAGGGTGTATAGAATGAAAACTAGTTATGCTTTTCTTTCTTTAAATCATAATCAGGATGAATAAATGTGGATTTCATATTGTATCATTGGATCAAAAGATCAGTCTTTGCTTTAAATCATGATATAAAACTTATCAATGGATCTTAAGAGCATAATCTTCTTGTAAACTCAAGACTTGTACTTAGAACTTATAATATATGCTTAAATTCTTAGAAATTCATGACAAAACTTCATGCTAAATAATCATCTTGAAATATTTCAATAATCTTAGTCAAAATAATGAAAATAAAATAACAATATGAACTTATAAGTTAAAAAATGAACATGTGCAATTCTTGATATACTTAAAGATTTCAATCTCATGGTAATAACATTGTATACCCCATATA
>NW_025820636.1:0-1349 GCF_002878395.1 Capsicum annuum
TTCTTTCTCAAGCAAATCAAAGAAGGTGTGTCTACTATTTGCAACCAACTGACATTAATTAAAGTGTCAGAATTATGAAGAAATCTTACCACCTATTGAATCTTGAATACCTAGCACCTTATCAAGACCTAACCCTAAATCCCATAATTCAGGTTAATGGAGTTTAGTCTCTTATGAAGCAAAGAACAAAACACATAATTGAATTTATGATTTAAAAGATGAACTTACAGTGATGAATAAGAACCAGTAAATCGTAGATTAGACAACAAAGGACAAATCCCCCAATACTGAAAATAATCTCTCCAAATAGTTGTGTTGTTAAGTCTTGAAGTAGAGAGAGAAAATATCAAAGTATGTTCCCAAACTCAAAGTGTCGAATAATAATGAATAATCCCTTAGAAAACCCTAAAACAAAGCTTTAAATAGTTTAACCTAATTATGGAAACAAAATCAAGGTTACATCTTTTCCTTGGAATAGACGATGACATCCGTGATAGCTTATCAGGAGTCTGACGACTTGCCACGGATGTTGTCAGCTCCTCTTCACTTTTGGCTCTTGCTGTCTAAGGCTGACGACAACGATGAAGGATTATCAGGAGTTTGACGGCTTATCACCAATGTCGTCAAGACTTCTTCTCAGCTTCTATGTTCTGCCTAAGTCTGACAGTATCCTTGATACCTTATCACCATCTTGACGCCTTATCGCAGATATCACAACCACACTTCTCTTCAGATTTCTATAGATTTCAACTTCTTTGCTTCCATTCTTGTTCGTTCTCTATCTCATCAGCTTAATATGTAAAATCAAACATAAAGAAATAAAACAGTATAAAAGTTGCTTAAGACTTTGCAATTATTCTCAGTTAGAGGACTTAAATATGTTAGCAATTGCTTACACATCAAACACCCTCAACTTAAAACAATTTCTTGTCCTCAAGCAACTCAGCCCCAGCTAAGAGAGTACATAGCACATTCAGCAACCTATTTTCCATTTAAGATTAGGACATAGTTACCACATCCAAGGTCAATACAATTAAAACCAACTGTGTATACCACTGAAAAACAATAATGTAATGCAAAGGACTCAAGAGATGGCTTCAATATTATCTACACCAAATATTCATATACCATTGCTACACTATCTAAATAAGTAAGTAGCTTGCAACGATACCAGTGCACCCTCACAACAACGAAACCCCCTTCTCTCATGTAAGAAACCAGAAATATAATCATGGGGGTCATCAAAATACTCTCACTATCAAAACGAAGTTCCAATCAGTGTATGCCAAGTACAATAGGCTTGCCCTTATTTTCATTACCAAGACCTTCAGATAGGCCAGCTAGGATCA
>NW_025820637.1:0-3332 GCF_002878395.1 Capsicum annuum
AAGCATTCCAAGAAGACTTAACAGAGGAGGGCACAGCAGTCCAGTGCCTGAAAAGGGAAAGTAGAACTGTGCCATGGGAATTGAGAGCACAAACCGACACAGAGAAGCAGCAAAGGTAGAAAAAGATGACATTTTTGACATCAATCTTCATAATTTGAACAAGAATAAGAGTGCTATTAAGCTAGCTGGATATAAACAAGAAATGTTTGTGGGAAGCAGGAAGAAATTTGAGGTGTAATTTAAGGAGGGGAAAAGGAAATGGGAATTTTCTTGAACAGCGTGATGGTCGTCTAAGTGTGAAAGGAAATGGGAACATGTTGAGAAAACACCGCTGCGTCAAAGGGATAAATATGAAAATAGTGTGCTGCTTTAACTACCTTAGATCAGTAGAGGAGAGGGGGGAGTTAAAAGTAGGAGGATTTTCTTTTTTAAAGATAACGAAATGTTCGATGATGGTGGAACGAACTTTAATAAAGAAATGTTCCGGCAGAAATGTGGTCCCCACCATTCCGTTCATCTGTGTGCGTATGGACTCTTTTTGACCACTTCCTTGTCTAATTCAGTGACTGCCTCTGTCGTCTGTGTTTCTGGGGGATTAATTAATATTAATTTTTTGTATAATTGCAGTGCTATGTTCGTAGCTTAATTAGATAGATGACATTTTGCTTGCCGATAACTAGTTTTGCAACAACTGCAGTACCATCATTTCAAGTGGACAATCTCAAAACAAAGTGACCGGCCTAAACTTGGTGTACATTTGTACGTCTTCAAATTTTGTCATTTTAAAATACTAGAAATAAGGGAATAAAATTTTAAAAAAAAAAAAAAAAAAATTACGGATGGGCATTGAACAGGGCAGCAAGGCTGCTTTGGAATTTTTAAAAAATGGGGAAAAAGAAAGCAAAAGACGCTTGTTGAGAGCTAAGAGGACATAGGACCAGTTCTCAAACAAGTGAACCAATCCATCTCCTTCGACCATAAGTGCCTTCAAATAATATATTTTAATATACAACCAATCCTTTTTTTTTTTTATTTTTTTTTATTTTACACAAATTCGCCCCTATGTGAACTGGGTCTGGGTATGTTGTAGCGTGTGAAAATGTCACATATTCATTGCTTTCATGTAAACACCAGGAGCGAATCATGTGCTGTGCTTACTAGTCACTCGAACATAACAAGACACTGATAACTTGCATAAATTTTATGATAATTATGCAGTAATAATAATACAAGTGACCTTACATAAAGATCACGTATTTCAAAGATATTTTTGTAAAACTATTGTACCCAAGAAAAAAGAAAAACAATACAAATATCACCTAATGCCACCAACCAACCAAACACTGCATTAGTAAAGATATAAATGATTTCACATAGCCAACGATACGCTGCATAATCATTCGGAGATCATCTTTTCAGTCCCTCCAACCAAACAGTCCATTGATAAAACTTAGGCAATGCACCATTCCGAAGTTTTAACCAATGAAATCAAGTTACATGGTTATAACCTCTAAATTAAATAAAAGAACAAATACTGGCTGATTTAGAATCTTCCGGATTTTCTGATCCTACAAAATCCTTTAACTATTGCTCTTCAAAGTCGCTCACTCTAAATTGTAACACATCATATATCCAACCAAAGCCAACCATGAAACTCAAGGAGTCCAAACGTTTGATTGCAGTTGGACTATTGAAGTCAGCTGAGAAAAAAGGAAACAAGCAAGACAAGAACTATCTTTCTCATAGGGCGCCACATCAACATCTATATGATAGTGCACACTCTGCTTGCGGAACAAAATACCTGGACAAAGCAACTCCAGCAATTGGCCATTCCCAAGTAAGAGGAAGTCCCCTCTTTTAGCACATATCCTGCATAACACAAGCACAGTGGAATTTCCAGGATCTGAAAACCTGGATGTTACAGTGTTATCATCAGTTTTAAGTTAAAGAGGTTAATGGAGTGACTGACAACCCTAACCAGAGAGAGTTGAGATGGATGATCACAATTTATGATGCAGATTCTATTTCACTACATACATAATACATTGATAGAGGTGATAGCAAGTCATTTGAGGTTTAAAACATATGTTAGTACCAAATAAAGAAATTCTCAAATGTAGAATACAATGTGACACCACAGACCAACACGATGTAAGACCAGAAATTAAATGCATCCTATGAAATCACAAATGTGAACCCAGAATAAGCCGACAATGTTGAGATGACAGTGCTTCAAATGCATGTCTAGGATAAACTATGATATGGTCCAAAAAGATGTTCATGTCAAGATGACAATGCCCATGACTTGATGATAGCAAGGATGCATGCAACAGCTGCATGATGCATTTGTATTTAGCAGAGCATAGAGAACAGAATACATCCCTGAAGCTACTGGCAGGTCAGAGGTGGAGGACCTCCATTTGCGTTGGAGGCAACAGCTGGGTGGCCAAAGTCCTTCCGTTTCCCAAATGGATTCTTTGACTATGTAGCTGAATATTAAGGAGAAAACATGGTCATCCAAAGAATGTTAGAACAGATTAGATTTTTTTTTAAAATCAGGGACAGGTTAGAAATTTATAAAACTCAAACTCCTAAAGGAGTACTTTGCATGAGCCCTATCACGCCTTTGTAGCATAAATTATCATCTCTACTTCTCACATAGATCGTGGTTTTATGTATTAGGAAAAAGGCTACAGGTAAAGTGTAAGCTTTTAAAGAAGCATAGACCTTTCTCAAATGTCACGTGGAGACACAAAGCACTATCATCATTTTCTCTTTCCATTTTGGATGTTAGGAAAGAAAAAGAACAATGGAAAAAATTTTAAGAGGTTGGCCACAACATTTGCAAAGGAAGAACAAGCCAACATCATGAATAAAATGCTAGTCAGGTGTCTCTCGGTTAGCAGCAATCATAATGATATTTCAAAAACTGAGAGTTCTCCACTTCCGAAAAGCCCTATGAATCACAAATTCCAAAGGGAGCTTCAGCATGTAAATATTGCCCGTTCAGCGTCCCCGAAGATAACTTTGTTCAACTAGATTGTATCTGTGTAAGCACAGAGCCCATAAAATATTTGCCCAACATCAAAGTTCACACTTTCAAGTCAACAGTCAGACTCAGATCGCTAAAACAACAAAGCGGCAGAAACAAAGAGAAAAGGATGATTATGAAATATCAAGATCCAGAAGATGAGACAGCTAAACAAGAAGAAAGGATATTGAATTCGCATGCCAACTGAACTAGAGCTCGGTATGACAGCACCCTGCAAATTCTGGTGCACATTGGTGGCGCTATTCATGTGCTGCATATACGAAGGGCAGAAGTTGATAAT
>NW_025820638.1:0-1130 GCF_002878395.1 Capsicum annuum
CCTCAAAATTCGGGGCTCCGCCCCGAACCCCGGACGGGGGCGCGCTGCCCCCCGTACCCCCCCGCGAACTCACCGCGGAGTTCGATCCGCGCAGTAGGTGCCTGCTACAAAATCTTCAACCAACAAATCAAAGGACATGGATCGAACTAGCTCTTGATACCATGTTAATAGAACTTTATTGAAAGAAAGAAAGGCTAAGGTTTACAATATAATTTGAAAAGCATAAAACTAACTAAAACAAAAGTAGGCTATATATACATAGCCAATAACCTAAAGGTCCATAAACTAAAGGCCCAATAACATATGGGCTAACAGGTGTTATACAGGGATGGATCTTGTTGGAGGTGGTGTACGTACATGTTATTTGCATGTCTCTTTCCTTCCTTCCTTCCTTCCTTCTTACTCTTCATTCACCTTTTACAAGGGCAAAACGATATACACGCCCCCAATCAATGTACTCAAGATATTAAGCCAAAACAATTTGCTAGACAGTTACTTGTAAGCTGCTTTTTTTCATACTCCCTTCTTCCAATATAAGAAAGACAGTTTTACTGATTTATCCCTCAAAATACTTTCTTGAAATTTTACAAACTTATTTTTACACTTCTAGAGAGCATTAATTGTAATAGGGAAATTTTAATTAATTTTATCTTGATTAGTAAGTGGACAAGTAATTTGAAATATATATTTTTAGTATGGTGGTCAGCTAATATAAGACGGAGGGGATAACAAGTAACCTGAACTCAATTTCGTCACCATTGATTTATAAGGACGTACCATTTGGAGACTTTTCATGGTTACGCAATTTTGCGTGCTTAACGTTCCAAATATTTGCGTAAAAGGTGAAACTAAGCTCTTGTATTTTCCCAGAGGCCGCCTTGTTATTACAACTACTCATTGTTACTTCCAAGTATAAATATTTTGATTCCTTTTTTTCAATCTTTTCCTCATCAATGTGTTCCCACCATTTTTATCAGTTGTTAAAGAAATAAATTTTGAGCCTAATTCAACCCCCAAAACTACCTTAGGAAATGAGGATTGTTCAAACAAATATTAAAAAGATCACTCATTCCGTAAGGGATCGATATGAGACTCTTCACACTGTTCCTTGACCTTGAGAAAAGAATTAA
>NW_025820639.1:0-1775 GCF_002878395.1 Capsicum annuum
TGTTGCCGCCGTCTATCAGTGCTTCACTGTCAGCAGCTTATATACTTCATAATTCTTTTATTTATTTGTCTATTCATTTTTTTTTTTTGCTTTAATTTATTAATGACGGAAAAAAAAGAATAAGAAAAAATTAAAAGAGAGAAATATGGTGAAGAAGGAAGAACCTAGGAAGAAGATGAGAAAAAGATAAAAGGGTAAAAAGATTTTTAAAAAATAAAAATAATATTTTATAGGTGGCATGCACCAGAAGGCGAGTGTCTTCCGGTACATTCATTAAACTTGGATATGAGTGTTGTTTTGAGTAAATAAATTTATTTTTATATAATACAAGTGTATAATAGGTCACTACAATAGTTTAAGTGTATCTTCGACTTTGTAGATGTAATTTAAGACGATTTTAATGCCTCTTCCCTTCCGGCAAACTCGCTCTACTCTCTATTTATATATAACATCAATTAATTATTACCGTATACCACCAAATAATGTGAAAACCTGGTACCTTTACTTTCCAAAATTAAAATAATTTCTCAAACTTTTACCCCTAATTAATTTAAGTAAGAATTTTTCTTTTTGCTTTTCATTTTTAAGAAATGAATAATAAAGTTTTGCCAAGAAAATACTCAAAGTTATAGAATATGGAGGGTATTTTTATAAATAAATAGTATCTTTTTAAAAAGAGATAATATCCACGAAAATACCTGAAGTTTGACCGAATTATCAGTTGAGCATACTGAACTTTGCTGGAGTCCTATTACCCCCAGACTTTTTTCTTCGTATTTTAGTGGCATATATCTGTCACTTGGCACACTGCGTGTGATTCACGCTCATTGAGCGCGTGAACAGTGTTAAAAATATTTTAAAACTCTTTTTTTGGCCAAACAGCCCCTTAATTTTATAATTATTTAAAGTTTTATATTTTTATTTATTTTTTCATTATTAAAGTTTTATATTTTTATTTATTTTTCATTCTTCTTTCTTCTTAATGGAACCCGAAAAATCATGAAAAAAATTTCATGTATGGAACTCGGAATCTTTCCGAATTAATGGAAAGATTAATGGTTATAATTAATGGAAAATTTTTTCCGAATCTTTCAAGTTCCGTTTATAATTTGAACTAGGAATTATAAATGGATTCGAACTCGGAATTATAATTCGGAAAGATTAATGGTTATAATTAATGGAAAGATTCCGAATTAAATTTCATGTATGGAAATCGAAAAATTCCTTAATGGTTAGAAATTAATGGAACTCGCTAATTGAAACTCAATGAATGATTCGGAAGATTCAAACCCGAAAACTCGTTAATTTAATTTCGAGTTCCATTAATGGAAATTGAATCTTCCGAGTTCCATTAACGGAAGATTGAATAGCTTCATGGAAATTGAATCTTTCGAGTTACATTAACGGAAGATTGAATAGCTTCATACATTAAATTAAATTTTTTGAATCTTCCGAGTTTCATTAATGATTTTTTTGAATCTTCCGAGTTCCATTAATGAAAATTGAATCATGAAATTAAAATTTTTGAATCTTTCGAGTTCCATTAATGGTAATTGAACCTTCCATTGAGTTTTCAATTAGCTAGTTTCATTGAATCTTCCATTAATGGAACTCGCTAATTGAATCTTTCGAGTTTCAATGAAAAATTAATGGAAGATTCCATTAAATTATTTGAAAAAACTTACTTCATAAATTCAATGGAATCATTTGGAATATTTAATATGGTTGTAATTGTAAAAAAATATTGAAAAGTGATAAAATGGAGAAGAAACGGT
>NW_025820640.1:0-1760 GCF_002878395.1 Capsicum annuum
AAGTTTTATCATTGTGTTGAGATCTGAACAAATCTGAATTTTAGAAAGTCCATATATATATGGAAAAGAATCTTTCCCAGCAAGTTTTGTCTCCGGTCTATAGTCTAAAAAGAGGCTCTCGATTGAAATATTATATTGCAGACATCGCTAGTAGGGGATGAATTGAGTGAAGATGAACAATTGAACGCACCAAAAGGAACATTATTTATTCCTTTTTCACAATTTCCACCAAGAAAAGCTCGCAAGGACTGCTTCTATTTCAATACACCAGCCATGATTGCTCCAAAGCATCTTGAAAATGTAGATTCTTGTGAGGTTAGATAAGATCATTCGTTGTTCTTAATTTCTCTATACTAATTTGATAGTTCATAAAAAATAAAGAAATTCATGAGTGATCTTTCTTTTTAGAATTGGCTACCAAGAAGAGTGATGAGTGCCTGGAGAATAGCTGGAATTGTGCATGCATTGGAAGGTTGGAATGAGCATGAATGTGCTGACATGATGCTTGTACTGAAAAAGTGTGGAAAGCTAGTCTGGAACATGGTTTTTGCCCATTAACCAAGATTTCTGCTGCTTAATCAAAGGGCTAAAATTATATATAAACTTCTCTTTCTATTTCGAATCTTGGATCTACAACGACTTAAAAGTTTGTAAAATATTTCCTACAACACTTTGTGCAACAAAAACTATCAGTATGTTGCTCAAGGTTATGCCCTTCTTTCAACAAAATTTACCCTTTTGTAGGGTATATAAAAAGTGTGCACAGTGCTAACCTACTATCAGATGTAATAGCTAGCAAAGGCCATTAATATAAAGGTTTGAGGTATCTTATTAAGAATTGGCTTAAGAACAACTACTCCATTGAGCTACCCCTGGGCCAAACCTCTCCTCCTCCGCTCCATGCTCCCCAAACTAACCCCCTACAGACGTCGCGACATTTGGTTAATATGAGCAACTAGCATAGTTTGTTTATGTTCTTGCCACAAATTGACACTCAGCTAAAACTGACGAAGTTTCACTTATTATGGTTCAACCTCAATCTAGTAATTGTACTAGATCAGTGGTGGCCTGATCACATAGTAATACAACCAGTGGTCCGAAGTACTCCGAAGTATGAGGTCTAATTTGAAGAAAGGAAAGTTAAGTTACACTATATTCCTCTCTAATCCCCAACCACGAACGAGAAAAGTAAGAAAACAAAGGGTAACAAGTTTGCGTTCACACAAAAGAACGTCAGACCTTATTGTTGGTACATTGTAGCAGTTAATTTCAATCATTACTGACCATCAAACCAACACATGTTCAATCGTTATTTCAAATCATTTGTGTTCTGGCAGAAAATCATATATGAATCCCTGCTAAAACATCAAGTAGCTATCTTAAGTTGACAAGAGGGATTGCTCAGGTGGTAAGCACCCTCCTCCTCCAACCTAATGTTGTGGGCTCGAGTCACCAAAGGAGCAAAAAAAGTGAGAGCTCCCACGGAGGGTTAGTAAAAAAACTATATTTAGTTTAGGATGGATATATGGATAATAGAGCACTCAATATATAATAAATGAAGCTGTATACGTTCTTCAACTTAAATACTCGGATGCTGAACAAGTTACCAGAGAAAAATCAAACGGACACATCACTAAAACGTAAGAGGTTTCAGTCACTCGAGAAAGACATATGCAGGACTATTTTACTTAAATCTTAATATTAGTCAATTAGTTAGATTACAACATTGATATATGCTCAGAATACATATTGCATTTTAG
>NW_025820641.1:0-1332 GCF_002878395.1 Capsicum annuum
CCCCCGTCCCCCTGTCCAGCTATGACTGTCATAGCCATCATCATTAACGTCCACCACCCCCACAGCTAGGGATGTTCATGATTTGGTTAAAAATCAAATCGAACTGCGAACCAAACCAAACCGATTAAAAAAATCGACATTTGGTTAGGTTTGGTTTGGTTTGATTACAAATTTTTAAAACAGATACTTATGTGTTTTGGTTTTGATTTTACTCTAAAATAACCTATAAAATAACCAAACCGAACCGATAAATTTTTTCTTTTATATGTATATATATATATATATTTATATATATATATATATATATCACATACGTATGCATATATAAA
This sequence comes from Capsicum annuum, assembly GCF_002878395.1. Classification (NCBI taxonomy): domain Eukaryota; kingdom Viridiplantae; phylum Streptophyta; class Magnoliopsida; order Solanales; family Solanaceae; genus Capsicum; species Capsicum annuum. The sequence goes on from NW_025820641.1 coordinate 330, forward strand.
TTATTTATATATTATTCATAAATAAAATATAAATATTTTTTATATTTTAATCATGAATTTAACTTTAGTCATAACACTTTTAGTCATATGTCTCCATCTAAGTGATGGTACGTTATGAGATTCTATATGATTTTCACACTTTGAATGACAAATGATACTAATTGTAAAAATTATCTTGTTGTCTATGAGATTTTATAGGTGAGTTTTATTAGACTATAGATAATCACTAGTTTTGAACTTTCTTTTTGGTTCCTATTAAGCAAAAAATTTGTGTGTTTACCTTTTAGGGAGTTTATCATATCATTCTCTTATATTTAGTTTCTAAATACATTTATGGAAGCGTTCATATGGTGTTGTTCATGGCGTTGCCTAAGTTTCTAAATACATTTGTAGAAGCGTTCATATGGCATTGTCTAAGTATAACACTAAATTGACATATTAGTTTCAAGGTTGAGGAATAACAGCCGGTTGACATCTCATGTGTTGGGTTGAATTTTTTTTAAGAAAAATTTCAACTTTTATCATTAACTAAAGTTATAAACCAAAAAATCAAACCAAACCGAACTAAACCGACAAGAATCAAACCGACAGTTTTTTTTTGTGTTGGTTTGGTTTAGTTTTAGAAATTTTATAAACGACTAAGTTGGTTTGGTTATGATATTGACCAATAACCGACCCAAACTGACCCATGAACACCCCTACCCACAGCTCTCTTCGTCCCCCCACCCCCACAACCATGGTTGCCATGGCCATCACCATCACCATCACCATATAAATACATCTCTCTTCATCTTCTTTTTCTTCATCATCATATATGACAGGGATTTGTGGACAATCCCTGAAGAGGGTCTTTGCTTCAGATTTTTTTTTTTTTTGATTAAGTCTTTGCTGTGGTTGATATTGTTGTTGTTGTTCATTGTAAAAAAAAAAAATGTTGTTGTTTTACTTTTTAAATTTTTTCTTTATTCACTTTCTCAATTTAAATTTTTCATTTTGTTTAGGA
>NW_025820642.1:0-5241 GCF_002878395.1 Capsicum annuum
TTCGTGGATATTTGGGTGGACAAACAGGCGAAATGGCATGAATGAGGAATTTTCGGGCAAAATTGGTGTGCTATAAGCCCACAGTTTTGGGGGAGTGCCTAGGGTCCGGGCGTGCTGTGAGCCTAAAATTGATTGGGGCATGCCAGTGAGGTTGGGGATCATCCCACTACTGTTTGTTTAAATTTCTGTGGCTATTTAGGTAGACAAACGGTCGAAACAGCACGAACGGGACATTTTTAGGCCAAATCGGTTTGCCATAGCCCACGGTTTTGGGGGTAGGTCCGAGGTTTGGGTGTACTGTGGGTGGGAAATTGCTAGAGGTATTCCAGGGATGTTGAGAATCGTCCCTGTGCGGTTCGTTTAAATTTTTATGGCAATTTGGGCAGACAAACGGGCGAAACAGCGCAAACAGGACATTTTCGATTCAAATCAGTGTGCTATAGCCCACGGTTTCGAGGTTGGGCCCAGGGTCTGAGCGTGTTGTAGGCCAAAAATTAACTGGGGCATGCTAGGGAGGTTGGGGATCTTTCTAGTGTGGTTCATTTAAATTTTTGTGGCCATTTGGGTGGACTAACGGATAAAACGGCGCGAACGAGGCATTTTTGGGTCAAATCGGTGTGCTATAGCCCACAGTTTTATGGTGGGCCCAGGGTCCAGTCGTGCTGTGTATCGAAAATTGACCGAGGCATACCAGGGAGGTTGGGGATTGTCCCAGTGTAGTCCATTTAAATTTTTGTGTCCATTTGGGTACACAAACGGGCGCAACAGTACGAACAGGGTATTTTCAAGCAAAATCAGTGTGTTATAGTCTACGATTTTGGGGGTGGGCCCGAGGTCTGGGCATGTTGTGGGCTAAAAGTCGACCGGGGCATACCAGGGAGGTAGGAGATCATCCCAGTGAGGTATGTTTAAATTTTCGTTGCCAATTGGGTGGACAAACGGGTGAAATAGCGCGAACGGAGCATTTTTGGGCCAAATCAATGTGCTATAGCCCACGGATTTTGGGGTGGGCCCGGGGTCCTGGCTGTTGTGGGCCAAAAATCAATCGGGGCGTGCCAAGGAGGTTGGGGATTATCATAATTTTGTTCGTTTAAATTTTCATGGCTATTTAGGTGGACAAACGGGTGGAATAACGCAAATGGGGCATTTTTGGGCCAAATCAGTGTGCTATAGCCTACGGTTCGGGGGTGGGCTCGGGGTCCACGTATTTTATGGGCCAAAAATCGATTGGGGAGTGCCAGGGAGGTTGGGAATCATCCTTGTGTGGTTCATTTGAATTTTTGTGGCTATTTGGATAAACAAACGAGAGAAACAGCATGAATGGGGCATTTTCGAGCCAAATCAATGTGCCATAGCCTAGGGTTTTGGGGTGGACCCGGGATTCGGGCGTGCTGAGGGGTAAAAATTAATCAAGGTATGCTAGGGAGGTTAGGGATCATTCCAGTGTCGTTTGTTTAATTTTTCATGGCTATTTGGGTGAACAAACGGGCGAAACGCGCGATCGGGGCATTTTTGAGCCTAATCAGAGAGCTATACCCTACGATTTCGAGGTGTGCCCAGGTCCGGGCGTGCTGTGGCCTGAAAATCGATCGAGGCATGCCTGAGAGGTTGGGGATCCTCTTAGTGTGGTCTGTTTAAATTTTCAAGTCCATTTGGGTGAACAAACGGGCGAAATGGTGTGAACACAGTATTTTTGGGCTAAAAAGATGTGCTATATCCCATGATGTTCGGTGAGCTGTTGGTCAAAAATCGATCAGGGCTTTTCAGGGAGTTGGGGATCATCCCAGTGTGGTATATTTAAATTTTTGTGTCTATTTGGGTGTACAAACGGGCGAAACGACGCCATCGGGGCATTTTCGAGCCAAATAGGTGTGCTATATAGCCCACGATTTTAGGAATAATCCTGGGGTCGGGGCGTGCTGTGGGCCGAAAATCAACAGAGGTATACCAGGGAGGTTGGGGATCGTTCTAGTATGGTCCGTTTAAATTTTTGTGTCCATTTGGGTGGATAAACAGGCAAAACAGCGCGAATGGGAAATTTTTTAGCCAAATCAGTGTGATACAGCCCACGGTTTTGGGGCGGGTCCGGGGTCTAAGCATATTGTAGGTCAAAAATTGATTGGGGTATACCAGGGAAGTTGGGGATCATCCCAGTGCGGTCCGTTTAAATTTTTGTGGCTATTTGGGTGGACAAACGGGCGAAACAGCGCGAATGAGGTATTTTTTGGGCCAAATTGGTGTGCTATTGCCTATGGTTTTGGGGGTGGGCTCATGGTTCGGGCGTGTTGTGGGTCAAAAATTGACCGGGGCATGCCAGGAAAGTTGGAGATCATCCCAGTATGGTCCGTTTAAATTTTCGTGGCTATTTGGGTGGACAAACGGGCGAAATGGCGTGAATAGGGCATTTTCAAGCAAAATCAGTGTGCTATAGTCCATGGTTTCGGGGGTGGACTTGGGCTCGTTTAAATTTTCATGGCCATTTTGGTGGACAAATGGGTAAAATGGGGCATTTTGGGACTAAATTAGTGTGCTATAGCCCACAATTTTGGGGATGGGCCCAGGGTCCAGGCGTGTTGTGGGCTAAAAATCAATTGGGGCATGCCAGAGAGATTGGGGATCATCCCAGTGTAGTTCGTTTAAATTTTTGTGGCTATTTGGGTGGACAAATGGGCGAAACGGCGTTAATAAGGCATTTTTGGGCTAAATCAGTGTGCTATATCCCACAATTTTTGGGGTAAGCCTGGGGTCCGGGCGTGCTGTTGGTTGAAAATTGACCGGGGCATGCAAGGGAGATTGGGGATCATCCTATTGTTATTCGTTTAAATTTTTGTGGCCATTTGGGTAGACAAATGGGCAAAACAGAGCAATCGAGGCATTATCAGGTCAAATCAGTGTGCTATAGCCCACGATTTAGGGGGTAGGCCTGAGGTCTGGACGTGTTGTGGGACAAAAATCGACCGAGGCATGCTAGAGAGGTTGGGGATCATTCTAATATGGTCCGTTGAAATTTTCATGGCAATTTGGGTGGACAAACGGGCGAAACAGCACGAAGCAGCAAGTTTTCGGGCCAAATCGATGTGCTATAGCCTACGATTTTGGGGGTGGGCCCGGGGTTCGGGCTTGCTTTGGGCTGAAAATCAACCCAAGCATGCTAAGAAGGTTAGGGATCATTCCAGAGTGGTCCGTTTATTTTTTTTTTGTTGCAATTTGGGTAGACAAACGAGTGAAACCGCGCGGACGGGTCATTTTTTAGCCAAATCAGTGTGCTATAGCCCACGGTTTTGGGGATGGGCTCGGGGTCCGGGCGTGTCGTAGGCCAAAAATCGACTGGCGCTTATCAGGGAGGTTGGGGATCGTTCCAGTGTGGTCCGTTTAAATTTTTGTGGTCATATGAGTAGACAAACAAATGAAATAGCGCGAACGGGGTATTTTTAGGATAAATCAATGTGCTAAAGCCCACGATATAGGGGTGGGCTAGGGGTCCGGGTGTTCTATAGGGCCAAAATTAACCGAAGTATGCCAGGGAAGTTGGGGATCGTCCCGGTGTGGTCCGTTTAAATTTTTGAGGCCATTTAGGTGGAAAAACGGGCATAACGGTATGAACGGGGCATTTTTAAGCAAAATCGGTGTGCTATAGCACACAATTTTGGGGGTGGGCCAGGGGTTCGGGCATGTTATGGGCCAAAATTCGATTGGGGCATACCAGGGAGGTTGGGATCGTCCCAGTATGGTCCGTTTAAATTTTCGTGGCCATTTGGGTGGACAAACAGGAGAAACAGCGCGAACGGGGATTTTTCGAGATAAATTGGTGTTCTATTACCCACGATTTTGGAGGTAGGCTCGGGGTCCGAGCGTACTTTGCGCTGAAAATTGACTGAGGTATGCCAGGGAGGTTGGAGATGATCCCAGTGTGGTTTGTTTAAATTTTCGTGGCCATTTGGGTGGACAAACGGGCGAAATAGAGCGAACGAGGCATTTTTGGGTTAAATTGGTGTGCTATAGCCCACGATTTTTTGGGTGGGCCCGGGGTCCGGGCATTCTGTGCGCCTAAAATCGACCAGGGCGTGCCATGGAGGTTGGGGATCATCCCAGTATTGTCCGTTTAAATTATTGTGGCCATTTAGGTGGACAAAAGTGGAAAACAGCGCGAACGAGGCATTTTTGGGCCAATTTGGTGTGCTATAGCCAGCATTTAGGTGGCGGGCTTGGGGTCTGGACGTGCTGTGGGCTGAAAATCGACCAGGGAATGCAAGGGAGGTTGGGATTGTCCCAGTGTGGTCCGTTTAAATTTTCATGGCTATTTGGGTGGACAAACGGGTGAAACGGCATGAACGGGGCATTTTAGGGACAAATCGGTGTGCTATAGCCCATGGTTTTGGGGGTGGACCCGGAGTTCGAGCGTGATGTGGGCTAAAACTTGATCGAGGCATGTCAGGGAAGTTGAGGATTGTTCCAGTGTAGTCCGTTTAAATTTTTGTGGCCATTTGGGTGGACAAACGAGCGAAACGGACCAAACGGGGCATTTTTGGGCCAAATCGTGTGCTATAGTCCACGATTTTGGGGGTGTACCAGGGTTACGGGCGTGTTATGGGTTAAAAATCGACCGAGACGTGCCAGCAAGGTTGGGGATTATCCCAGTACAGTCCGTTTAAATTTTCATGGCTATTTGGGTGGACAAACGGGAAAAATGACGTGAATAGTGAATTTTCGGGCAAAGTCGGTGTGCTATAACCCACGATTTTGGGGGAGGGCCCAAGGTTTGGGCGTTCTGTGGGCCAAAAATTGACTGGGGCATACTAGGAAGGTTGGGAACGTCCTAGTGTGGTTTGTTTAAATTTTTGGGGCCATTTGGGTGAACAAACGGGTGAAACGGTGCGATTGGAATGTTTTTGAGCAAAAGCTGTGTACTATAGCCTACGATTTCGGGGGTGGGCCTGAGGTCCGGGCGTGCTGTGGGCTGAAATTCAATTGGGGCATGCCAGGGAGGTTGGGGATCATCCCAGTGTGGTCTTTTTAAATTTTCGTGGCCATTTGGGTGGACAAACGGGAGAAACGACACGAACAGGGTATTTTTCATGCCAAATCGGTGTGCTATAGACCACAGTTTTAGGGATGAGCCCAGGGTTCGGGTGTGCTGTAGGCCGAAAATCGACCGGGGCATGCCAGAGAGGTTGGGGATCGTCTCAGTGTGGTCCGTTTAAATTTTCGTGGCTATTTGGATGGACAAACGGGCGAAACATC
>NW_025820643.1:0-1985 GCF_002878395.1 Capsicum annuum
CAGTTTCTTGGAAATCATCCAAACAAACTTGTATCGCTCGCTCTATAATGGAATCTAAATTTATCGCATTAGATAAAGCCAGTGAAGAAGCAGAATGGCTCCAGAATTTCTTGGAAGATATTTTGTATTGGCCCAAGCCAGTGGAATCAGTATGTATACACTGTGATAGCCAAGTAGCAATAGGTAGGGCAGGGAGAATGATGTACAACGGTAAATCTCGTCACATACGATGGAGACATAATACCGTTAGGAAACTTCTCTCTAGTGGAATTATTACTATTGACTATGTAAAGTCAAAGGATAATATGTCGGATACACTTACAAAAGGCCTATCTAGAGAAGGAGTGGAAAGAATATCTAAGGGAATGGGTTTAAGGCCTAGGACGAGTTAGCATGGCGGTAACTCTACCTGGCAGACTGGAGATCCCAAGAGCTAGGTTCAAGGAGATCAAAGAAATTTGTATCTGGCAGGTTCAACATTGTCAATTACCCAACCCATTCTCATGATGTAGACAATGTATAGTAAACTAGGATAAGACTTAAGGTGAAAAGTCTTTAAATGATTATCTAAATTTGGCAGATTTGACCAAATAGTTTAATCTACAGGATTGAACATTTAGAAATCACCTATGTGAGGGTGAAGTGGAAGCCGCTTCAAAGAGAATGTTAGTAAAGGCCTATTCTCTAAGCTCTCATGAAACCGGGACATGTTCATGGCTGAAAAGAACAAAACCGTGAGAACCATAAATGTTAAAAGGATGGTTGTGTGACATGTATTTTCTAGGTGTACATTAAAACTCGACGGTTCAAAGATATCAAATCTACTGATTAACCAAGTACATCCAATGCATTTTCACTATGAAAAGTTCAAAGGGAAACCGACTTATCCAGATGCAATCAGTCTTATATTGATGATCACATACTTGTCCATAAATATTTTATGAAAAATAGCCGTTCTCCATTCAAGTGGGGGATTGTTGGGTTCATAATATATGAAAGAAGTGTGAATGGAAAAATGGAGAATAAAATGGTGGAGGGGAAGGACACACTAAATGGAAATTGTACTCCCAAATTAGAAGTTTACTCTTTCTCCCACATTGGTAGAAGAAGAGAACATGAAAGTGTTTATAATCAAGAACACTTACACCACATGGAAAGTGAGGCAAGAAATAATAGATGCCTCACACCGTCATCATCGGCGCTCACTCGGCTCGGCTTCGGCTTTGGATTTGGATTTGGCAAATAATCGATCGATGAAATCTATCTTTTTGGACAAACTTGATTTGAATTTCGAAGAATGCCAAGAAAAAATGCAATAAAAATTTTCCTGCAGTTTTGGACCTCCATTTATATGTACATGATACCAAACTCCCCAAGAACACAATAACACAAACACCAAAATCAATCCACTAGCTTAAGAACTATTTTGATGACCTCTCTCAGATTCGCAAGAAGAACAAGAAGGAAAGTGATATCAAGATTAAAACACACTAAAACAGCAACAACACTTGATGAACAAGATGCAATAACAATAACACACGGTTACAAGACAAGAACACAAACGGATTACACTAGATATAGACAAACGATTACAAGAAAGTAAAGATAGATAGATAGACAAAGGGATGGTATAATATTAACAATCCAAAAGCTTATTCCACTTTTGGACCTTTAATATCACACACAACCTAAACCTATCTCTTATGTGAGCTCAAGGGAACCGAAATTCCTAAGTAATCTCCGTTTCTAAGCAAATGATCAACACAACGATTCCACCTTGCTAAAGACTCTCAAAGAGGCTACAAAATATATTCTCCAAAAATCTCCCGAAAATGACCTAATGAGGTTCTATTTATACCTAGGTTAACTTATTACAAATGACTAAAAAACCCTTGTAAAGGGTGAATAAACAGTGAACGCGTATGAACAGTGAACGGTTTTGGAGCTTGTGGGACTTGTTCTCTACACTTCAAAGCTTGTTCCTT
>NW_025820644.1:0-1206 GCF_002878395.1 Capsicum annuum
TAATTGAAACTTCACACTTTTGTCAAACTAATCATCATAAACGCTAACACTACAAGATCATTTCCATAAACTAGCATTATCACCCACGAACTACCATTTGTTACCACGCGACAATCATCCAAAACTCCAACATAGTGTCTACTACTAGTCACGGACTTGATTACATTTTACTTTTGGGTTTAAATTACTAGCTTGTTGCATATTTTGAATTATGAGATTATTAATGAATGATTTTGTTTTGAGATGTGTATTTATTGTGTTAGAATTTATAAAGTGTTGCAACAGAATAACAAAAGCGTCGCAATAGATGCTATGGCAACGGTTTAATGTCATTGCAATAGATTCTATTGCAACGGTTCGTAAACGTTGCAATAGATGAAAATAGGCGTTCCATTAAGTAATGAAATAGTTGTAATAGATAGTCAAAAAGAGTTGCAACAGAACAACAAAAGCGTCACAATAGCTGCTATTGCAATGGTTAATAACCGTGGCAATATCATCTATTGCGACGGTTATAAACAGTCACAATAGATGAAAATAGTCGTTCAAAAAATAACCGCCGCAATAGATCTATCTATGGTGATGGTTTCCAGAAACCGTCATCACATCTCTACCTATGGCGACGTTTTAGACCACCATCGCAGAAACCGTTGCAATACACCTATCGCAACTCCCACCTGTGGGATGCTTGCAGAACCGTTGCGATAGGTCTATGGCAACGATTTTTTGGTCTATTGCAACGGTTTTACAACCATCACCATAGATCTAATTTCTAGTAGTGGATCATATTTTTAGATTCTATCCTTAATTTTTGAGATTCTATCATAATTTATGTTTGAAATATTGCGACCTCGCCGGGAAGAATTCAATAACGTTAAAAATTTTTATTAAAAAAGATTCTAAGTTCCAAAAGAACACAGATAACTGAGGTATAACTTCTACCAATTTAATTAACATATGATTCATTATTTTCAAAAGTTAGATGATCTATCTACATTTATCATTTAGGAGGAAATAATTCTCGCAATAATTTTTTTGACCGATCATATGTGGGCCAATTGATTAGTCACAAAGAAATTGAGGTTAAAGCTTTTACTATGCATCATGATATCGCCGTGAGTGTATCATTAAATATTTTATTAAAGATATATAAAATAACTATATTGAGTAATTGAAGAAAGTAATAAGTTTATCCATGTACGATCA
>NW_025820645.1:0-1160 GCF_002878395.1 Capsicum annuum
GTTCAGCTATATATTTATGCGTCAGCTATGCATGTTCAGTATGAGGATTAGGAAACTGTAATTCCAATCGTGCCAATATGTCTCAGATGTTTGCGTCCCTTAAGAAGGTCAGTTGATCAGTGCTTTTATCCTATCAAGCGACATTCGAGGACGAATGTTTCTAAGAGGGAGATAATGTAATACTCCAAAAAATTTTCTACGTAAAGATTTCGTGAGAAACATATTGAGTTCTATGCTTTAGAGCAATTCATAAATTTTTTGTGTAGTATTTCTAAGACGTTGACCTACCATTACGTAGAGTATCGAATAAAATTTCCAACGATATGTAGATCATAAAAAACGGACACTTGAGCGATGAGGTACGACCATTCCAATCGAACTACGACCATTCCAATTGAACTGTGAACAGTAAAACGTGCAGGAAAAAAGTACTGAGGCCTGGCGTATTTTTGCTCCAACTTTAAATTATCATAACTCCTTGTACATAATGCTCTAGGTGATCTACTATATATCAACGGAAAGCTCTGCGAGTCCCCTTTCCAATGAAATTAATTTCATCTAATTTGTCTATCAGAGCAAAAAGTTATGGTCGATCTACTTCAGCCTATCAAAAGTGAATTTTTAGGTCAACTTCAAACGATCATAAATCCTTGTACAAAATGATCTGGGTGAGATACTATATATCAACGGAAAGATATGAGAGTTCTCTTTCTAATGAAATTAGTTTCATCCAATTTGGATGTTCTTGGGATTGACCTTGATTCTTGAGAGATAGGATTTGTTTTCTTGAGAGAGAACTACCTTTTGATTTAGGATAAAAGTGAATAATGAAGGGTTTTACATATTTTTAGGGCTTAAATCCCACATCTGTATGGAATAAAATCATGGGAAAAGACAGTTTTAACCCTGTGTACAACTTTAATTTTTTGTGAAATTTTTTCGATTTGTACCCCTAGCGCGACGTGCCACTATCATGCTAGGCCACTAAAAAATGACCACTAGGAAATTTCATGGTGGCGTGAAGCGGTGGTATCGTGCTGCCACTTTGTTTGTGAATTGAAAGTGCACTGCGACGCAGTGAAATTGCGTTGGTACACTAAAAATTGATAATTGTGAACTGAGTCTATCGTGCGACGTGCCAATATCATAGAGAAACATTG
>NW_025820646.1:0-1851 GCF_002878395.1 Capsicum annuum
TACCTATCGAGACCAATTATCCATTTTTAAATTCAAAGTTCTGATCAATACAAGCTATTGTGATTTTAAATTGTGGTTTTAACCATGAATCTCCATGAATCTTGATTCTATACCATGTTTAAGTGAAATTGTTGTTTTTACGAAACCCCACATGTTTTAGTATTGTTATTCACTGATTTAAACTCATAATTGGTGATGTTGGTGTTGAAATTATGCTATTTCACTAAGCTTTAAACTATTCCCATGCTTTGCTTAAACTATGAATATCAAGTGTTTGCTGAAATGCCTACAAGAATGAATTTTTGATAAATGCTTTCATGTTATGTTCTCAAAGTTTTTGTACTATTTTATTATTATTGCCATCAAGTCTTGGGAGTTATGAAAACGTAAAAACTTAGCTGTTTACTTAACCTCAGTATCTTTAGATTAGTTTCAGACATGTTATGAGCAATATCAGTTCAGTCAGTTATCATGATCAGTTAAACTTAGAATAGTTCAGTATTCTGAGTCAGTTCAGTTAGGAGTAGGATTTAGCACCGAGGGAGTGCCGGAATGATGACTTCCCCATCAGTTAGGCAGAGTCTTTAGTAGCAGTCTCTGTACTCCAGAATTACGTACCAGCGTAGGATATGAGGAGTCACCCGTTAGTGTAGGCTTGACTACCTCGCAGGGGTCACCTATCTGTTTAGGCTTGACACCCTTAGTACTTCGGAATAGTACATCAGTGGATCCACACAGCTAGTATTAGTACCCATGGCACTGTACTGACACCCTTTTAATTGGGGTTATAGATCGGACCCCAAATTGCTCATTGGGGCATGTCGGTTCTATGATAGATCCCACAGTCTCAGTCTAGTAATTAGTTAAGTAATTCAATTTCATTTGCTTGATCATAGCATGCAGATATCAGTGATTCATTTATTAGATTTCAGTAATTCAATATTTATAAATTTTATTTGAAACATCTTATATGCTTGGTCATGCTTTCTCAATATGTATACTGCCTTGTATCTTAATTCGAGGGTATATCAGAAACAACTCTCTACCTTTTTAGGGGTAGTGGTATGGACTGCGTACACTCTACCCTCCCCAGACCCTACTTTGTGGGAATATACTGGGTTTTTGTTGTTGCATGAATTCTCAGTATTTACAAATATCAGGCATCCTCAGTTTTTATAAATTTTGCGCATCCTCAGTATCTACATATTTCATGCACTCTATTCAACACTTCATGTTATATATATTTAGACCATAATTATTCATGTTTATAAAACCATATATATCAGCCTACCTCATTTAGCATACTAGTACATTCAAAGTACTAATCACATACTCTTTTCTTACGCTAAGATATGTCATATCATATGTTCGAATGCCCAGTTCCTAGATCACACATAGACTTACCATACTATCTGCCGTAGCAGTGGTGAGTCCTCATAATTTGAGGAAAAACTATTTTATTTTCATGCTTTAGTTCAGTAGCTAGATAGAGTTAGTTGGGGCCTGTCCCATCAACTCCCATTTAGTCAGTTTAGACGCTTTCAGATATTTCAGATGATTAGTTAGTTCTCAGATTTAAGTTGTCATTATCAAGTATTTTATCAGTATTAACAGTTTTGTTTATCACATTTATTACTTAAAACCTTATGGCTTATCAGTTGTTCTTCTACAGATGTTATTATATTATTCAATGCCCACAGCAGGTACCAGCTCATGGGTTAGCTTGTGGTCTTTCAGAACTATAAGCACCATGTGTTGCCCAGGGTGTACTCTCAGAGGGTTACAAACTTGGTATTGAAGTCCAAGGTTTTAAAGTATCCTAGGAAGTTTGAAAGTAGCATTAAAAAGAGT
>NW_025820647.1:0-1047 GCF_002878395.1 Capsicum annuum
AATGTATATATAATGTAGTATATTTTATAAGTAGTAGTATATATACATTGAATGGTGCGTATACACGTGTATTTATCTTCTATAGAAGTGTATATTTAATGTATACATGTGTATATGTTTTACAAATTAGTATATAACTATATCTATATATATTGTAATGTATATATATTGTAGTATATTTTATAAGTAGTAGTATATATACATTGTATGGTGCATATACACGTGTATATATCTTGTATATTTAACATATACATGTGTATATGTTTTATGAATTAGTATATAAGTATATATATATTGTAATGTATATATATTGTAGTATATTTTATAAGTAGTAGTATATATACATTGAATGGTGCGTATATATGAGTAATTGACTACTTGTGTATATGTGTATATATATATTTTAAATTCTAATGTAGTATATACTATATATATAGTGTATATATATTATTTAACGTATTTATAGTGTATATAAATGGGTATATGTAATGTATATTGAAAGAACGTTTTTTTTTTTTTTTAGATATATTTTTGATCGGGTTTGACCGGGTTTTGGTGGATTTGACCGGGTTGGGTTAAGTGGGTCAGGTTAGGGTGGGTTTAAATTTTTTTACTGTTTGGCCCGGCCCGACCCGTCTAGCGCCAAAACTGGCCCTTAACCAGCCCTCAACCCGGTTAAAATAGAGGGGCCGGTTCTGGGTTGGCCCGGCCCGACCCGTTTGACACCCATACCTGTTTTGAGATGCTTAAAAAAGCATAGAACGTTTATAATGAACACTTACTCTAAATATAATTCCTGTTCAAGAAAAAAATATAATTCCCACATAATCAAGATAAATTATTAGTGGATTGGGTGTTAGGTTTGGCGGGTTGGAATTATTTTAATTAATTAATTAATAATTGGCTGATAAAAAAAAGATTTTAAAAACAGAAATCATGTCAACTTGAGAGATATTACTATATAAAAATAAAAACTTATGCAAATACTTATCTCTTAAGTAAAAATATAAATTAAATACTAACATAAAATAAAAATGAAAGTGCAAA
>NW_025820648.1:0-1115 GCF_002878395.1 Capsicum annuum
GGAAAAATTGTATTACCTTGGTGAGGAGGTAGGACTTAAATCAAATAAAGATGATGAAAAAGCTCATGATGGAGAGCTTGAAGCTGAGGTGGCTATTGATGAAGGTGGGGAAGATATTTGGCCGAATGATAGAGAGTATATAGTGCCATTGTATATGGCAAGGAGAGTCTTGCTTAGTGATGATTTAGAAGAACAAATCAAGAGTGAGGAGTGTGAAGGAGAGTGGGAGCCGAGAGTCAAGGTTTTGGGATTCGCCCACAAAGGACCTTCGTTACTCACTAACCAAGATGCTAGCACTTTTCCTAGAATCTATTCTTCTTATGTGCAGGTTGTCGAATATGTAAGTGAAAGTAGAATATTGGTGATTTAATGAAACCCCCTAATGCTCATTCTAACCCTGGTAAGAGCATAGAAAAGATTATTTAAAGAGAAGAGCTTGCGGGTGATGATTACTTGAATTTGTGGACAAATTCCTCGCAAGATGAATAGGATTATAAGAGTGAGATCATGTATATGGATTCATGAGAGTGTGTGTTGGACCCAAGCCTCGGTGTATACAAATGAAGTGCAAAGAATAACCAAAATATACACTAAAACCGTCCAAACACCACACTTATTTTATACTTGATAGGCACCCTTACTGGAGGGGTATTTCTGTCATTTTAATCCCTATTATGTACTACACTATCAAAGGGACATGCTAAGGTTTATTGTCTTAGTTTTTACTGATCGTGAATCTGGTAATACATAATTAAAACGCACAAGTTCTCTATCCAGTAGAAACTTGGCCAAAACTAGAAACAACATAGGTTTGGAATCACTTTTGTTGTAATCTTGCTTGGATCTTGGGGTGCTTGAAGGATTGAGGTCCACTCTTGTGTCTCTTCAAGAGTTTAGGTGTTACTACTATCTTGTTAAGGGTCTTAGTGTTCTATGTACACTTAGGTTCTTCGTCATTATAGTGGTGTATTTCTCACTGCCTATCCATTTCCTTATTGTAATCTTGTACCATATTTTCTGGTCTTGTTCATCTTGTAATCCGTGGGTATTGTTATTAAACTATTGTTATTTATCTTGTTCTTTATTTGTTATTGATAATACTAGTTTGGGTTGCG
>NW_025820649.1:0-2795 GCF_002878395.1 Capsicum annuum
AAGCATTCCAAGAAGACTTAACAGAGGAGGGCACAGCAGTCCAGTGCTTGAAAAGGGAAAGTAGAGCTGTGCCATGGGAATTGAGAGCACAAACCGACACAGAGAAGCAGCAAAGGTAGAAAAAGATGACATTTTTTACATCAATCTTCATAATTTGAACAAGAATAAGAGTGCTATTAAGCAAGCTGGATATAAACAAGAAATGTTTGTGGGAAGCAGGAAGAAATTTGAAGTGTAATTTAAGGAGGGGAAAAGGAATTGGGAATTTTCTTGAACAGAGTGATGGTTGTTTAAGTGTGAAAGGAAATGGGAACATGTTGAGAAAACACCGCAGCGTCAAAGGGATAAATATGATATATCAAATATAATACAGCGAATTTAATCGGATGACCACAGACTCTCGTTACCCTTTTTTTTTATTTTACACAAATTCGCCCCTATGTGAACTGGGTCTGGGTATGTTGTAGCGTGTGAAAATGCCACATATTCATTGCTTTTATGTAAACACCAGGAGCGAATCATGTGCTGTGCTTACTAGTCACTCGAACATAACAAGACACTGATAACTTGCATAAATTTTATGATAATTATGCAGTAATAATAATAGGAAGTAACGTTACATAAAGATCACGTATTTCAAAGATATTTTTGTAAAACTATTGTACCCAAAAAAAATAAATAAAAAAATACAAATATCACCTAATGCCACCAACCAAACACTGCATTAGTAAAGATATAAATTATTTCACATAGCCAACGATACGCTGCATAATCATTCGGAGATCGTCTTTTCAATCCCTCCAACCAAACAGTCCAATGATAAAACCTACGGCTGAGAGACTCAGTGCAGGCAATGCACCATTCCGAAGTTTTAACCAATGAAATCAAGTAACATGGTTATCACCTTTAAATTAAATAAAAGAACAAATACTGGCTGATTTAGAATCTTACGGATTTTCTGATCCTACAAAATCCTTTAACTATTTCTCTTCAAAGTCGCTCACTCTAAATTGTTACAGATCATATATCCAACCAAAGCCAACCATGAAACTCAAGGAGTCCAACGTTTGATTGCAGTTGGACTATTGGAGTTAGCTGAGCAAAAAGGAAACAAGCAAGAACGCTCAAACCTAGCACACCAGCCTGAAACAAACAAGAACCATCTTCTCATAGGACGCCACATCAACATCCACATGATCGTGCACACTCTTTTTGGTCATTCCCAAGTAAGAGGAAGTCCCCTCTTTTTGCACATATCCTGCATAATACAAGCACACTGGACTTTCCAGGACAATCCAGTCTTCCAGGTTATGAAAATCTGGATGTTACAGTGTTATCATCAGTTTTAAGTTAAGGGATTAATGGACTGACTGACAACCCTAACCAGTGAGAGTTGAGATGGATGACAACCGCATTATGATCTCAATTTATGATGCAGATTCTATTTCACTCCATACATAATATGTTGATAGAGGTGCAAGGAATTCAGAGGTTTAAAACATATGTTAGTACCAAATAGAGAAATTCTCAAATGTAGAATACAATGTGGCACCACAGACCAACAAGATTTAAGACGAGAAATTAAATGCACCCTATGATGTATCACAAATGTGAACGCTGAATAAGCTGACAATGTTGAGATGACAGTGCTTCAAATGCATGTCTTGGATAAACTATGATATGGTCCAAAAAGATGTTCATGTCGAGAAGATAATGCCCATGACTTGATGACAGCAAGGATGCATGCAACAGCTGCATGATGCATTTGTATTTGGCAGAGCATAGAGAACAGAATACATCCCTGAAGCTACTGGTAGGTCAGACGTGGAGGACCTCCATTTGCGTTGGAGGCAACAGCTGGGTGGCCAAAGTCCTTCCGTTTCCCAAATGGATTCTTTGAATATGTAGCTGAATATTAAGGAGAATACATGGTCATCCAAAGAACGTTACAACAGATTAGAAATTATTTTTTTTATCAGGGACAGATTAGAAATTTATAAAACTCAAAACTCCTAAAGGAGTACTTTCATGAGCCCTATCACGCCTTTGTAGCATAAATTATCATCTCTACTTCTCACATAAATCGTGGTTTTATGTATTAGGAAAAAGGCTACAGGTAAAGTGTAAGCTTTTAAAGAAGCATAGACCTTTCTCAAATGTCACATGGAGACACAAAGCACTATCATCATTTTCTCTTTCCATTTTGGATGTTAGGAAAGAAAAAGAACAATGGAAAAAAGTTTAAGAGGTTGGCCGCAACATTTGCAAAGGAAGAACAGGCCAACATCATGAATAAAATGCTAGTCAAGTGTCTCTCAGTTAGCAGCAATCATAATGATATTTCAAAAACTGAGTTCTCCACTTCCTAAAAGCTCCATGAATCACAATTCCAAAGGGAGCTTCAGCATGTAATTATTGCCCCTTCAGCGTCCCCGAAGATAACTTTGTTCAACTAGGTTGTATCTGTGTAAGCACAAAGCCCATAAAATATTTGCCCAACATCAAAGTTCACACTTCCAAGTCAAGAGTCAAACTCAGATCGCTAAAACAACAAAGCGGCAGAAACAAAGAGAAAAGGATGATTATGGAATATCAAGATCCAGAAGATGAGACAGCTAAACAAGAAGAAAGGATATTGAATTCGCATGCCAACTGAACTAGAGCTCGGTATGACAGCACCCTGCAAATTCTGGTGCACATTGGTGGCGCTATTCACTTGCTGCATATACAAAGGGCAGAAGTTGATACTCGAAAAGGAGCACAGAATGTGCACACAAACTAAAGATGAATCGAGA
>NW_025820650.1:0-2437 GCF_002878395.1 Capsicum annuum
CCACTGTAGGATTGATGTTGATGATTGTGGGCCAAAGTCCCAGTATGAGATTGTGATATTGATATTAAGGTTGTACTCCCTGGCAAGAGTACAACACTCCAGCCAATGTGGGGTTCTCTCCTTAGGAGGGCAAAATGTTGGAATCCATACGGCTCACATGGTATAGTCATGTCGGTTATAAGAAACTCCTACATCCATAATAATTTAAGTCTCTTGAGTTACCGAGTCATTCTAAGTCATGAGTTCAGAGTTTGAGTTGAAATAAATGATTTACGAGATTTATGAAGCATGTATTACTACTGATGATTTATGAGAAAAATGTTTCAGATAATTCAAGCGAAGAGAATTATTATGGTCAGCATTCATGATTTTCTTATACATTTATGTTATTATTTAAATGTTACATCCACCCCTGCATACTCTGTACATTCCCAAGTACTGACTCCCATACTCTTTTGTATTCTATATTTTATCATGATATAGGTTTAGGTGCTCAGTCTCTGCAGTGACAGTGATCTTCGAGTACCTTCTTCTACATCTCTATAGTTGGCGAGTCCTCATGGTTCAAGGACCTGTTTCTCTCATTTTGTCTCACTGATAGATGGTCATTTATTTTTAGTTCAGTACGAGTCAGTTGGGGATCTGTCCCAATGGCTCTTCAGTCTTATGTTTAGAGGCTTTGTCAGACTGGTGCGCCAGCGTGTACAGAGATTTTAGTATTTTGTTTGTACAGGGCAGTATTATTTCATGTTTTAGTATGTTCATGACATGCTTATTCCTCTTTATCTTAGCATGATTTGCGCTATAATGAGTTCTAAAAGTGATGACAAGTTTAGAGGGTTAGCTTAAGGCCACGTGTGTCCTTGAGCACCATGTGACATCTCGAGATAGGTTTTTGGGGCGTTACAAGCTTGGTATCAGAGCCTAAGGTTGAAGGAGTCCTAGGGGGTCTGACAAGCTGCGTTACGTAGAGTCTTGATCATCGATTTGTAGCGCGCCACATCTATGGGCAAGAGGCTGCAGGATATTTTAGGAAAAAATGTTTCTTTCTTTCAAGATTCCATCATGCCTATGACTATTTCTCTCTACGATTAATTTATACTCTCTTATCATAGAAAATGCCTTCTCGTAGAGCTCGTATAAATAATGAACAACCTCAACACATTAATCCTTTAAGTGAGACGGTGTCCCACGCTGAATTTTGGGTAGTTTTTCAAGCACTAGCCCAGGCGGTCACCGCTAATGCTCAAGCTAACACCCTGGCTACTATTCCACCTCCACAAGGGAATAATTTTGCTGCAGCTCAGGTTCGTGACTTTATGCGAATGAATCCACCTGAGTTCTATGGGTTGAAAGTAGGTGAAGACCAACAAATGTATTTAGATGAAGTAAGAAAGATCACTTAGATTATGCACTTGACTGAGGAGGAGAGTGTTGAATTGGCTGCCTATCGAATGAAAGATGTTTCTTATGATTGGGTAGAGATGTGGAGGAAAAGTAGAAGGGAGAATGATGCTCTTGTGACTTGGCAATTATTTCACGATGCCTTCTTAGATAGATTCTTTCCCCCGGAGCTGAGAGAAGCAAAATTAGAAGAATTTATGAACTTGAGACAGGGATCCATGACAGTTAATGAGTATTGCCATAAGTTTAACCAGTTGTCTAAATATGCTCCCGGTATGATGGCTGATTTTAGAACTAGTATGAGTAAGTTCTTGGCCGGTGTATCTGGTTATGTCGTGAGTTCTTGGCCGGTGTATCTGGTTATGTACTGAAAGAGTGTAGATCCGCTATGCTTAATAGGTACATGGACCTTTTAAGACTAATGATCCATGCTCAGTAGATTGAAGCGGACAAAGTAAAGGAGAGGGAGAGAGTGAGAGGGAATAAGAGAGTTAGATCTGAGAAGCAGGGGTATAGTCAGGCTAAATTTTCTGGAGGGATCCGCCCTCAGTTCCAGAGTCGTTCTCTTATGCTAGTGCCTTCATCCGCCAGTACTTCTACATTTAGAATTAGGCCGGAGTAAGGTAATAGGCCTACTATGTCCAGGTCCCAGGATAGTGTGAGTAACGGACCTTGTCTTTCTCCATGCTCGAAGTACGGTAGGAACCATCTCGGTGAATGCTTAATCGGTCAAAAGGGTTGCTTTGGTTGTAGTAAGTTGGGCCACAAATTTAGGGATTGCCCATATACTAGACAGGGGAGTCGCGATGTTCGTCCCCAGAATTAGACTATTAGTGCTCCAGCCCCTGTAGTTCATCCTACTCCTCTTTAGGGTGCCTCGTCTAGTACTGCAGGTGGTTAGCGCCAGAATTGCTGTTATGCTATACCACCCCACTAGGAGCAGGAGAATTCACCAGATATTGTTAATGGTACGCTGCATGTATTTTATTTTGATGTATATATGTTGATGGACCCTGGGTCAAGTCTTTCTTAT
>NW_025820651.1:0-1372 GCF_002878395.1 Capsicum annuum
CCTCTCATAAGATTTCATGAAGTGGTATGTCGTAGGCTCTTCAAGAAATCATTACCTTCTTATTATGATTATTTTCTCCTTATTTTTTAAGGACTATTTCATTTGGAATCGATCAGTCTACCATGCTTCACGCATGCATAGACTTTGTCTTTAGGAACACAAAATAAGAACACTTGCGCTTAATATGAGATGCTTTCAGCATTTGACTTGAATTATCTTTTGGATAAGGATATGGTGATAATTCATAACATATTCCATAGCGCTTATAATCTCCCTCTTATGTTAGAAAAACTAACATACATCCTCTACTTCTTTGAGGAATCCATATTTGTGCATCATGGTATATTCATTAATCGTATATCGCACATTAAAACTATTAAATGAAATAGTCGGTTCATGACCTTGAACCAATTGAGGGTGAAGAAATAATCATAATTTATTGGTCTAATGAATACAAGTGTTATTGTATGCAACATATCATATTTCAGACCAACACATGAAGCTTTGTTCTCATTAGCGATGGTTTAGCTATTCATCGAAGGCATTCAATGTCAAAACATCATCATCAAGATAACTTTCTTAATTGAACAATCTGAGAATTATGTTCTTAACTCAATTTTAGTGAGAAAGCAACTTTATGAATGTCAAACTGCAGGTTGACAATGAATGTACATGTGATCATCTTATTGATGCATCTTTTCAACATATCACATGATAGGTGAACGGTCCCTTATTCACCTTTATATTTTTCAGATTTAAGGAATTCAATCCCAACATTAGTTGGTCCAACCAACTTATCATGAGAACAAATGACATAAACAATTCTCGAAGAATCTTCTAGTTCTTCAATAAATGTCTAATATTCAATATGCACATCTTCGAGATGTCACAATCGTTCATATCAATTTATGAACTTTTATTCTAGTAAACTCCAAGTTTACCCTGACATGTACTTTTTTTTTTCTTTAGTAAATTTCAGATTTACTATTACATGAATAAATTTCAGTTTTACTACTTTAGAAGTAGATTTCAAAATAACTCTTCTCAGTTATTTTGCCTCATTTGGAGGCGAGTTGTGATACCATGAAAATCAAGTACACGTTTGCATTAATAAGCTTCGCATTCCCCAGGAATGAAATATAATCGTGTCTTAAGCCTATCAAATTATGATAGCTTATAACCTCTTTCAAGATTTTGCTACTTTAGAAGCAAATCGAGGCATACATATGATGTAGAGAATTTTTCTCTATCATATCTTATGATTATAATATGCGTGTGAAAATATCATCACTTTTGATGATCATAATCATATTGTCCCTCCACATATATATTCGTGCATTTAATCACTTGTCTTCTTTCAGACATATTATGC
>NW_025820652.1:0-4880 GCF_002878395.1 Capsicum annuum
TTTTATTTGCATTCGCATGTTATTTATTTAACAAACCAAACAAAGATAAACTAAATCTAGCATTAGTTCATCTTTGAATGCTAGATTTAGTTCATCTTTGTTTGGTTGTTAAACAAATATAATGCAAATGCAAATGAAAATATTTTTGCCTTTTCTTTTGTACGAGGAGTTAATCTAGTGAGGTTGTTGATGTCGTAATATGTGTAGTCATTGCTAAAAACTTCCTTATTTTTGAATGTCTTCTGAAGACTTTCGTACAAGACATCCTTGATGTTGAGAGATTACTGATATGCCTTCTGAAGACTTTTGTTCTGGCAAGATTTTTGTTGACGGTGTAGACTTTTGCATGGAGGATATCTTGTCATCAGCAGAAATTCTTGTCATAGCAAAAGTCTTGAGAAGGAATGACTAGGAATCTCTCAATATCACTTGATATTGTGAGATTACTGTTGATGACTTTTAAAGACTTGCGCCCTGGCAAGCATTTCTGGCGATGGTGTAGACTTTTGTATAGAGGATATCTTGTCATCTAAGTGATCATCAGAAAGGCTGAGAGATTGAGCTCGTTTGATTTATCCCCTAACTCGAGCAAAAAAAATTTATAGGGTAATGAGTCTGGAGTTACGTAACATTTGATAGGCTTGGTAGAGTCAATTTAGATCAAACATTACATAACTCCTTGCTTATTAATTTATCAAATCCCTTGAAGGTTGGTTGAGTAAGCTGCATTGAGCAATGCTCGATAAAATGTATTTTGCAACAGATTATCCATCTGTTAGATTTATTTTAAAGCAATTTTCTTTTCTTTCCGAAATACAATAAAAGATAAAGTATTGTATTTAGATCCATTTTTTTTGATCTTACATTTTTGAAAAGTCACCAGCTTTATTTAATTAAGGGATATGAACAGCCGTGACTTTTTGTTTGACTAACCCCTTCCAATTTAATTATTTATAAATAGGTCCCTCCGGCCTCCTTACTCACTCACACTCATTCATTCTAATACACTTACAATACAAATATGCCTGATCCAGATTCGTACGAGAAGATTCATATCGAGTTTTTGTGGGAACTTCAAAGGCAGTTTGATAAACTCCAGAGGAATTTGACCGACTTCGGAGCAAGACTGAGGAGGGCCCTACTGCTATTATTACTATAATAATAATAATAGTAATGATAACAATAATAATAGTAGTAATGATAATTAGGTTATCTTTTTTTTAGCATATGTATGTATGTATTTTCCTCCTTTTGTATATCAGATCTACCTAAGGGATTCAAAAATCTATGTTTGGACATGATGGTCGACTTTAAATTTTTAATTCTTATTTAGAATTTAATTATCATTTTGTTTATTCCTTAGTCTCAACATGTCGACGGAGGTTAATCTGATGCGACAGATCGATCATATGTTGCAACAGGCGGTTATTGATAAAAAAGGTTTATTAGTATTGAGAGGGTGAAAAGATATGAATTTTCGATTATTTTATGAAAAATGATTCGTAAATAAATAATAATAAAATAAATGATAAAAACAATTTATAACCGCAACAGAACGGTTATTTAATTTTAATAACTGATCGTGACTCTTCAACATATTTGTTTTTAAATCTATTTTTTAATTTAAATAATAAAAAAGTCACCAAAATTGGATTAAAAAGATATGTTGATTATTGAAAAAGATATCTTATATGTGCAACAGATATATTATCTGATGCAACAGATTGTCGATTTATCGCAACAAATGATAATCTGTTGTCACAAATGGTTTATTTGATGCAACAGATATATAATCTGTTGCCACAACTCAATAAAAACAGTTACTGAAAAGAACTTATCAAGTCATAACTTTCCACAGTAATCAAAAAGTCACCAGTTTGAATGTAATTAATAAATAGAGGTGAACAGTCGTGCTTTTTATTTTTGAATCTATTTTTTTAATTAATAGAATAAAAAAGTCACCAAATTTGGATTAAAGATAAATATGTGATGATTATTAAAAAGATATATGTTGCAAAAGATATATTATCCGATGCAACAGATAGTAGATTTATTGCAACAAATGATAATCTGTTGTCACAGATGGGTTATCTGATGTAACATATATTTAATATGTTGCCACCACTCAATAAAAATGGTTACTGAAAAGAACTAATTAAGTCATAACTTTCCACAGTAATCAAAAAGTCACCAGTATTAATAAAAGAAGGTGAACAGTCGCGTCTTTTTATTTTTAAATCTATTTTTTTAATTTATATAATAAAAAAGTCACCAAATTTAAATTAAAGATAAAAATATGATGATTATTAAAAAGATATATGTTGCAACAGATATATTATCTGATGCAACAGATTGTAGATTTATTGTAATAAATGGTATATTTGTTGTCAGAGATGGGTTATCTGATGCAACAGATATATAATCTGTCACCACAACTCAATAAAAACGACACCAGTATTAATAAATAGAGGTGAACAGTTGCGTCTTTTTGCCTAACTAATTCAAATTCAATTCTCTATAAATATATCACTCCCTACTCGTTTATTCTACTACACATATCTATTTATTTCTTACTCTTGTCTTTCATATTACAGCTTCAACTACTCTTCAAGGACTTGATAGCTTTTCCGTCTCTAGTAAGTTTTTTTCTTGCTTTTTGTGTAAATATATGTTGTATTACTTTACTTTTGGATTCTTTTCTTTACTTTTGTTTTTGCATTTTTTGTCAATTTATGTGTGTTCTAGATATGACTGATCCAGTGTGGGATGTTGCTATTTTACGAGACACCGTACGAAAACTGCAGAGGTAGGTTCATGATATATAATGGGACTTGGCCGCTGTCAAAGTAAGAATGTGGCGGGAGATCCGCAGGATGAGGAGGGCGCTGCTTCTGCCGGTCGAAGATTGGTCGGCTGGCGATAATAATAATAATGACGAAGATGATAATAATAATAATTAAACCATTTTGTTTCTTTATTTTTAAGTCTATGTATATGCATTTTTATTTATTTTAGTTTAATAAAAAAATTATGTTTGATCAACTTTGACGTTTTAATTCATATTTAATTTCCATTCCGTCTATTATCTTCTCAACAAACATATCGACGATTGGACGTAAGGCATAATTTTGAATCTAGTTGCAATAACAAGATTTAAGGTTTATCTGTTGGGTTTATGGCAGGGGTTGATTTGTGTTGTTCCAAACAGATTACTGATATATTACAACAAATATGCAGTCTGTTTCAACAGATAACTAGTCTGTTGCACGGCTTTGACGTTTTAATTCATACTTCCTCCATCTCAAATTAACCCATCCCAAATTGAGATGACATATTGATTAAGAAAAATAATTAATAACATGTCTAGTTTACCATAATACCCCTATTAAATGATGTTTACATTTTAATTTGAAGAAAAAGTAATTAATGCAAAGGGTAAAGCATGGAATTTTTTTATTTCTTCTTGATTAATGAAAAAAACAAGTAAAATGAGAAATCAAATTAAAAAATTTAGGACGAATAATTTGAGACGGAGGAAGCATTTAATTTTCGTTCTGTCTATTATATTCTCAATAAACATGTCGACAATTGGACGTAAGAAATAATTTTGAATCCAGTAGCAATAGCAAGAGTTGAAACACATTGGTTATCTATTGGGTTTGTGGCAGGGGCTGATTTGTGTTGTTCCAAATAGATTAATCATCTGTCGCAATAGATAAGGACGAGTTATTTGAGACGGAAGGAATATTTAATTTTCATTTTGTCTATTATCTTCTCAACAAACATGTCAACGATTGAACGTAAGGAATAATTTTGAATCTAGTAGCAATAACAAGAGTTGAAACATATTGGTTATCTGTTGGGTTTGTTGCCAGGGTTGATTTATGTTGTTCCAAACAAATTAATCGTCTGTTGTAACAGATAAAAAGTCTAATACAACAGATAATCAGTCTGATGCAACAGATAATAAGTCTGATGTAACAGATAACTAGTTTGTTGCAATAGATAAATCTTATGTTGCAGCAGATTAATCATCTAATGCATCAGATGAGTGATTTGTTTAAATTGTGGGTACTTATGTTGAATTATGATCGGGTTCTATCCATTGTTGGAAAAAGGGCAGTAACTGCGTACCCAGATGACAAATTCGAATAAAAATTATAATTTTACTTATCAAAGTCACCTATGGAGTAATGCCAAAGTAGAAAGTGATGTAGGAAATAAAATTTGACCTAAGAAATTGGTCAGATAGCAACAGTAGCGGTAACAACAACAACAACAATGGTCGGCAAGAAGAAGATGAAGACGATGAAAATGAAGCAGAAGATGATGAATAAAGCAGCAACAACAATGAACAACAATAATCGTGAAGAGAGAGAAAACAACAACGGATGAGAAGATAGAGAAATGGGTCTTTTTTTCCCTCTTTTTCTTGTTATATTAACTAATATTTGGATCAAAGTGTAAATCTAAAAACTTGTGGGTTATTTTCAAACTTCCCCAACTTTCTTAATCCATAATAAAGTAATTGTCACCTCCAGTCAATAATTAAGACTTGTGTCACCTACACCTCATTTTAAAACTCTTTTGTCACCTACAGTCCAAAGCCTCTAGTTACTATATGTATGTACAGTGCTATTCATAAAAATTTACCTAATCGTGGCGTAAGCTTTTACTTTTCTGCTTAAAAAAATACACCACAATGAAGAGACTGGGTTCACTATTTTTTTTATTTTTTTTAAAAGTGGTATATTATGGAGTTTAAAAATAGGAGAAAATACGGTAGATTCTAAGAATTCATAGTTTTGTTCTTGGTAAAGGGGTCAAATTTATTTTGATACTTTGAAAAATTGATTAAATATATTTTTCGCCATATTTTA
>NW_025820653.1:0-3553 GCF_002878395.1 Capsicum annuum
GCTACTATCCAGAAATTGAAGTGTCAGAAGTATACGAGTCTAAAGTTTAAGTATGAATCACATATGGATGTCGTATCCCAACCATTGTTCAAGAACTAAAAAGACTAAAGTCCCGAGTAGATATGGATGAAGAATCTGAGTCTTATACATGATTATAACTCATAAGAAGATGTCGTAAGCTGAACAGAGAATTGTGGCTATGGGAAGATTATGAACTGGAAAGGTTACGACAAGGCAGCGTACGACTTGTAATCTAAAGATATGAGTAACGACCGAGTCGTACCGGTTGTTGACTTAACCTTACTTTTCCCATTTTTAATAGAAATTTTTTATTATTTTGAGATACTATAAATACCCTTGGGTTTATCTTTAATTAGGTTACGCATTGCAATATTATCTTACACACATTTACTTTCTTCTACATTATTTGTTGAGATTTAAGGTTTTATTCAATTAAAGACTTTAGAGTTTATTCATATCAATCTTGTACAATTGATTTTAAGTGTTCTTCATTGATAAACATGGTTTCATTCCCAAACATGAGTGGCTAATCTGCTCATATAGGTTTGTGTGAACCTTGGCAGGATTAGCTTGGCAAAGAAAGTGTGAGATTTAATTCTTCTTGGGTTTCTACATATATCTTAATTCTCCTTTGTACTAATTAGCCTCAAGTAGCTGTAGATACTTGAGATAGCTTGTATTCTCATTCATTTGATAACTAAGAAGTTTCTAATTAGGTAGTGAGAATTAAGACAGTTGTATGATAACTAAGTATGATTGGGGCCAAAACAAAGGACAATAAGGCGACACTCTAAGACGATAACTAAGTCAACGGGTGAAATTTATCTTCTGGATAATACCTAACATGTATGTTTTACACCTAGAAACTAGTATAATTGGGTTGAACGTGAGAAATTTACGTAGTTGAGAAGCCAAGGGAACACAGTCCTAGTGTTTGTCTCATATTGATTTCAACTAAACAATACTCAAGAGTTAGTTACTACTTACTACTAATATAAAAATCCCCCCATTTGCTTTACTGTATTACTCGTGATTTACATAAAGTCTTATAACTATTCATGTTTTCCCTGTGGGATCGACCTTAGCCTTTTTGGGCTATTATATTTGCAATCGACCACTTTATACTTCAAGTAGAGGTGTATTTCCGGTGACTTCAAATTTTGGCAGTGTTGTCGGGGATGATAGTTTCAATGGTTATTAGAATTGGTGAATTTCACAGGTTTTAATTTTCCTATTTTTAGTTTGGCATAGGTTGGTGATGACAAGCACAAGGATTAAAGGTAGAACTTTACTCCATTTTGATCCAGAACATAAGAGAATCCTTCAAACACCAAGAAGGATGGAAGAACAACTTCATGACATGGTTCAAGATCCCCCACCTGTGGATCCAAATATGGCACGCACAAGTCTTCCAATAGATCCACAAGAAATTTCAGACTTACAGACACAACAACTATTGGAGAAAGAACGTAGGGAAATCGAACAAGCTAGAGCTGCCGCAGAGGCAAGAGTAGCTCAGGAACATGGGATAGTTAAACCTAAATAGATTGTTGTTCATCGAATACAGAGGGGCATAGCTCCATTGATGAGTCCATACTAGCATCTGAACCCATATAAGGATGAATATGATAAATATCTTGGTTATGTTAAGCCTGACGAATCAGGATCCATCATTCCTCCGGCGTTATCCCTAAATGTGAAGTTAGATATTACTAGTACTATGATCCAACTATTGAATCTGAAAAGTGCATTTTTTGGTGCAGCTAAGGATGACACGAACATGTATCTTACAAATTTTGTAGGTATCAGCGCAAACTATAATATTCAAAGGCTTAATCAAGAAGCATTGAGAATGAGATTGTTCCTATTTTTGTTGACCAGAGAAGCATCTTTATGCCTAGGAGATCTTTCTAGAGGATCTATCAATACCTGGCATGAGTTGAAAACATAAATTTTCAACAAATTTTTCCATCCTTCGTGGATGCTACAATTAAAGGATGAAATTTATAACTTTAGACATCTACGTGCAGTGTCCATGTATGAGGCATGGTCTTAGTTCAAGAAGAAGTTGAGCATGGTACCAAATCACAGATTCAAAGAATCACACTTGTCTAAGTTCTTCTATAGATTATTGAATAAAAGTTCAAAAGCTATGTTAGATATAATTTTATGCATAGACTTTATTCGTCTTCATTAGAAAGATACACAAGAAATGCTTGATGATATTATGGTTACCAATAGAGGATGGCACACATGAGATTCAGAACTTAGTGGTGGTACATATTTTATTGCGGCATCAAATACCTATGGAATAGTAAATGGTATGGTAGCACAAGAGGTTGCATAACTTCATACAGATCTCGGGTTGCTGATAAAACAGTTTGCTTCAATGAATGCTTAGAAAGTAAAGTTAGTTTTTACACAAGTGTCAACATCCAAACAATTTTAAATTGAATTTGAAGAAGAGGTGAATTTACGTGATCGTACATTTGCATATTTTTGAGCTCAAGGGCAAGTAAATCAAGGTCCAAACTATTTTAATAATAGGTTTAGTAATAAAGATGGTGATTGGTGGTGTAAGGAATACTATAAGGAGTAGAGTGATAAATATATTCCACCAGGAAGTCGAGATACAGAGTCCAGGATGGGGACACTCCTGGCTAAGTTGGTCAAAGGGAAAGAAAGTCAAGAGAACTGGATTAAAGATATCAATGTTGATCTATCAAGATTGAACTAGAAAGTGGAGTCTCATGCTACCACAATCAAACAATTTGAATAATAATTTGGTATGATGTCAACCGTAGTGAATAATAGACAACGAGGGACTCTTCTGAGAAATATGGTGGTAAATTACAGAAATGAAAGTCAATGCCATATCATTCCCACTCAGCGATGTAAGGTTAGTATAGATCTACCTATACCCATGATTGATGAGCAAAAATATGGGGAGGAGTCGGTTGATATGGGGAGTAGCAATAAGCCAAATGAAGCAGAACAAAAGATGCCAGAACTTATGGTGAAACCCATTCCAGGACCATGGCCTCCCTAACCACAAAGACTGAAAAAGCAATAAGAAAAAGGTAAGTATCAGAAATTATTGTCTATGCTAAAAGAATTAAGTGTCAACATACTGCTTGTAGAGGCATGGGAGCAGATGCCATTATATGTAAAATTCATGAAGGATTTGATCACCAAGAAGAAGGTTGTTAGGTAAGATATAGTAGTCAATATTCATCAATGCAGTTTAGTAGTTACTAGATCTCTAGTAGAGTATAAAGAGCACCCTAGAACTTTCACAATATTGTGTACTATCGGGTCTTTAAACTTCACTCAAGCATTATGTGATTATGGGGATAGTATCAATCTTATGCCGTTGGCTGTATTCAAGCAGTTTGGATTGGAATCTCCCAAACCAATCACTATGAGACTAGTGATGGCTGACAGAACTATTACGAAGCTGCTTGGTATCCTTTATGATGTATTGGTAAAAGTGTCTTATTTTCAATTTCCTGCTGATTTTGATATATTAGAT
>NW_025820654.1:0-1504 GCF_002878395.1 Capsicum annuum
GGAAACTGAAAGAGCAACAAATGAAAAAGATACATATTAATATAGAATGATACATGTTTTGTTATTATGTATCTAAAACAAATTATCAGCTAAAAATATCTCAAAGTTCTTTCCTCGCAGCAAATCATCAAATTTGATAGAAACAAATTTCTTTTTGCATGATCTTTGGGTTAAAACAATTCTTCTAACTTGTGCAGTTAAAGTAACAACCTCATGTTATAAATTTTAATACATCATCATAGACATCACACAATCAGTAATGCATATACTAATGAAAATCTACTTTAACAACGTTTAAAGGAAAAATGAAGGAAATTGAAAGATATTGATGATATATGTTTATTAACTTAGATACATACTACAGATACATATTTCAGTTAAACTAAATAGCACTTTTTGAGGAATGTAACAGATAATGTAGCATTAAAACAACAATTAAGCTAACTAATTATGGTAAAAATTAAAATAAAATCTCATGATTTTTTATAATTAGTTTGTTATTCCACCATTCTAAACCAAAACTTTTTCATAATTTGTTTTGAAATTTCAAAAACTTCATACGACCTCTTCAAAACAATCAATCGATCATTTTTTTTTAATTTTGTTTATGTATCTGAAATGAATATTTCAGTATTGTTACGTCATTCTATTGTTTGGGTTAACGAAATCAACTAAGTTGGCTATAAGAGCAGCGAACATTTCACTTACAAAAAACTGATTTCAAAAATTGCCGAAGAACTGAAAATCGACGAAATCCAAAAAAAAAAATTAAGGCTCGTCATAATTTTTATGCCAAAAAATCATACAAGAAAAGGTATGATATGTTTTTTATGTATCAATTGTTGTTAATTATCTCTACGTTAATTTAATTTTGTATTTAACGTTTGGTTCATTATTATTTTCCAGTATTTTTTTGTCCTTATGCTATTAAGGTCGAGATACATTTTTAATGTTAATGATACATTTTGCTCATCTTGTATATGAGTTTATATAGTTCTGATTAATTATATATCTTGTTTTATTTTAATTTTATCTATAACAACATACGAAACAAACATAAAAGTTTTGTTTTAGATACATGTTATACATGTTTGTGCAGTTAATGTATCTAGTAATCTGTTTTTTGGCAGTAAGTAAAGAAAAATAAGTTGAAGTTTTATTTTCATTGATTCAGCTATGTCCTACGATGCCGTTCGGAGGATAGTGGTTGGACTAAAGAAAAACAGGCTCAAGAAATCAAGTGAAACAATGACATTGAACAATAATTATTGCGGGAGATGTGGTTATGAAGGTCACAACAGGCGTACTTGTAACTTCTTTCCAAAAGAGGAGTGACAATGTAGTTGACTGATGAATAATGTTGAATAATTTCTCAGTTTGTTGCTGAATTTTTTAACTCTTTGATTCGACATTTTAATTGATGATATTGTTGTTTTTTTAAGAATTTTAAGAAAAATAGTTACCCAAATAAATTGTTGTTTTCGTACCTTTGTTAATTAGTTAT
>NW_025820655.1:0-1167 GCF_002878395.1 Capsicum annuum
TATCCAGATTTTCAAAGAAAAAAACACGACAGCTAATTCAAGGTCATGGGTAGGATAATTCTTCTTGTGAGGCTTTAGCTGCTTGGAAGCATAAGCTATAACCTTGCCCTTTTGCATCAATACACAACCCAAACCGACTCTGGAAGCATCGCAATACACCACAAAACCATCAACACCGTCAGGCAAAGTCAACACAGGGGCTGAGTGAGTCGATTCTTCAACTCCTGAAAACTCTTCTCGCAAGTTCGGACCATAGAAACTTCACTTTCTTTTAGGTCAAACGGGTCATAGAAGACGCAATAGATGAAAACCCTTCAACAAAATGGATATAATAACCAGCTAAACCCAAGAAACTTCGGATATTAGAAGGAGAAATAGGTTTAGGCCAACTTTTTATAGCCTCTATCTTTTAAGGATCAACTCTAATACCTTTGGAAGAAACAACAAGACACAAGAAGGCTACAGAGTTCATCCAGAACTCACACTTACTGAACTTAGCATACAACTAATGAGTTCGAAGAGTTTCCAACATGATTCGGAGATGATCCGTATGATTATCCTCACTTTGAGAGTAAATAAGAATAGTATCAAGGAATACTATTACAAATAAATCTAGATATGGCCGGAATACACGGTTCATAAGGTCCATGAAAGCCGCTGGAGCATTAGTTAACCCAAAAGACATCACTAGAAATTCAAAATGACCAAACCGGTTCGGAAGGCTATCTTGGGGATATCACATTCCCTAACCTTAAGTTGGTGATAATCGGATCTGAAGTCTATCTTCAAAAAGTAGCTCGCACCTTGCAATTGATCAAATAAATCATCACTTCAAAGAAGCGGATATTTATTCTTGATAGTAACCCTATTAAGCTGTCGGTAATCAATACATATCCACAAAGAACCATCTTTCTTACGCACAAACAGGACAGGTGCACCCCACGGGGACAGACTAGGTCTGATAAAGATTTTGTCAAAAAGATCTTTTAATTGCTCCTTCAACTCTTTAAGTTCCATGGGAGCCATGCGATACGGAGGAATGGAAATAGGCTGGGTATCGGGAAGAAGGTCAATCCCGAACTCTATCTCTCTATCAAGAGGTACTCCAGGGAGATCTTCCACAAAGATATCAAGAAACTCATTAACAACATTAATTGACTGAATGGT
>NW_025820656.1:0-1178 GCF_002878395.1 Capsicum annuum
AGCCAAAACACTACCCTTGGGTTCCAACACAACAACATACACACTATACTAAGGATATCTATATAAGTACATATCATATCACATCGCACATGGCACATGGCACAGAATATCGTTAGACTGTAAGTATATGGAATGTCTATACATAAACCAACCCAACAATACACTAGTGTAACATAGCCTCTACACAGCAAAATAAACGAGCCATTGGGACAAACCCCCAACTGACTCAACAGACAAAATGGAACACAAAACAACAACACCAAAACTAGCAACTTGGTCCTCAAACCATGAGGACTCACCACTGAAGAAACGTATATGCGGCACTCGGATATCACTGTTGCGGCTACGACTGAGTACCTGAACCTACATCATGGTAAGAATGTAGCCCATAGATAAATATGTGGGTCAGCAAAAGATACGTACTGAGTATGTGGGGGCGCATGCAAAATATAAATAATATCATAAATTTCGTAAAAACGTACTTATAGACCATAATGACACACCTGGCTTGAGTGACATTGAATCATGCAACTCATAACATCTTAGATAGGAAATGTAGGAGAAAAACCTCATAAATCATTATAGATCATCATAGGAAACTTGACTTACCACATCAAAACTCGGAGTGACTCGATATTTCAATAAACATGACTCTTATGGACAGGAAACCTACGTGATCTACATGGAATACCAACTGTTGAAACACCCGTTGGCAGGAGCGTCATACTCTTTGCTAGGGAGTACGACCTTAAAACTGCAACAATCACACTCGGGCTCTCTGGCCAATAATATCATCATCAAACAACCCTACGGTGGCGCATAGGTTTGTGGAAATACTAAATTTCCCTCTCGGTGCTAAGTACTACTCCCTGACAAGCTCAAAACGCGTTAGGAAACCACCACAGCATCACAAGGGTCTGTCATAATGACCAAATCAAATGTCTTTCTAATTTATCAAATCATATCAATTTGTGGATTCCTAACACAACATATGTTAGCTCAAAACATTTTAATCTTCCTCAACATCACAAGGTACAATGCATTGAACCATAACCGACTCAACATTTGGACCAGGATAGGTAGACTCAATACATAATATTTTCAACAATTTAACTCATCAAAATCATCCGAAAAATATCAAAACTCATTGCAACTTCAATATCAACATTTCTCAATTT
>NW_025820657.1:0-1583 GCF_002878395.1 Capsicum annuum
CTGTTAAGGACCCTCCTGAAAAATGGGATTTTACTTTATGTTCAGGATCCTCCTGAAAAATGGGAATCTACTTTATGTTCAGGACCCTCCTGAAAAATGGGAACCTACTTTATGTTCAGGACCTTCCTAAAAAATGGGATTTTACTTTATGTCCAGGACCCTCTTGGAAAATGGGATTTTACTTTATGTTCAGGACCCTCCTGAAAAATGGGACTTTACTTTCTGTTCAGGACCCTTTTGAAAAATGGGATTTTACTTTAGGTTCAAGACCCTCCAGAAAAATGGGATTTTTCTTTAGGTTCAGGACCCTCCGGAAAAATGGGATTTTTACTTTCTGTTCAGGACCCTCCTGAAAATATAGGATTTTACTTTCTGTTCAGGACCCTCCGAAAAAATGGGATTTTACTTTATGTTCAGGATCTCCTGGAAAATGAGAATTTACTTTCAATTCAGGATCCTCTTGAAAAATGGAATTTTACTTTATGTTCAGGACCCTCCTGGAAAATGGGAATTTACTTTCAATTCAGGACTCTCCTGAAAAATGGGACAACGCTTTCAAAAATGAAATACTACTTTACTATAATTTTTGTTTGGGATAATTTTTGTTCTAGTTTTTAATTTTAGATTTCAGGAGCCCGCCTGAAGAATAGGGTGATGAAATAGCAAGTCTGGAGCCCGCCTGGAGAATAGAGTGAAGAAACGAAAAGTCAAGTAACAAAGCGAAGCAATTGAAAGCCAAGTAACAAGTTGAAAGAAATTGCAAGTCAGGAGCCCACCTGAAGAATAGGGTGATAAAAGTCGAGTCATGAGCCAACAGAAGTTGTATAACTAGTATTTTGTAATTTCATTTATGTTTTAACTTGTAATTTTCATTTTTTTGATGTAATGATAGAGCCGCGGACCGGAACCTCGATGGAACCTCACTCGACTCTCCAACTCGGTATAGGCCATCTCCTTCCAATCCTTTGAGATACTTGTCACTTAATCCCCTCATAACTTGGGTGGGTAGGATGTCCTAAGTCAAGACCTAGCTTTCCTCCTTCCTCTTGCTCCGTGCTTTTAAATAAAGGTCAGGACAAAATTCCTCTTCGTTGTCTACTGCTTTGTATGAAAACACCATGTGTTTACATCCAAAGGGGGCATGATGTAGACACGTGACTTCGTCCTCTTAAAGTTCAATTTTTATTCACTTTTACCCATTTTTATTTTATCCTACCGTGTACCCTCATCCATGTTATTATACCCTAACAAAATACAAAAAATAACAAACTCCCTAATAAATTCCATCCTATCCTAATCCCTACATCTTATCCTAACAACCCATCCAATCAAAATAAACCATATCACACCATACCCCACCCCCACCTCACCACTACCCTAGCCCTACCTCACTACCCCACCCTCACCTCACAGCATATATACACCACACACAGCACGAAGACGGAGGAGATTTTTTTTTTTTACCACAATTCCTCGGACCTCACAGGAGCACGCACAGAACATATTCCTTTTTTCATACATCACTGAAAATCACGAACTGAAAAGAGGACTCCATTTTTGGTTTCTTCTTCACGCCCAACAAC
>NW_025820658.1:0-1267 GCF_002878395.1 Capsicum annuum
AATATATTTTTATCGTATAAACACATATACTACGCTAAGATTTTGCATAATAAGTCATATGTGGCTAAATCAATTAACAATAACAAACCAAATAAGTGTTTGATTAATTAAAGTTAACAACTTTATCATAACATGTATATTCAATGCTAAAAATACATATGAACTGCACATTCAAAGTACATATGCAATGTTCATATGTTTCAACATATACATATGCAGAAATCAGATGTGATTGTGTTCACTTGTCAAATGATGATTAAAAAAAATGGTTCAACTAAATTAAAATTAAAATAAAATTTTAAACAATAATATGGAAAGAGAAATGTTTCATTGTCGATATTTCCTACAGGAACGCCTATTGTGACCCTTTGCACCGCAACCACCACATGAGTTGATGTTCTTCTTTCCAAACATATCTCGGCCTGATTTTCCACAATCCTTCTTCGCAGGTCTTCCTGGAGGTCTTTTGTATTTTGGAGGCAGTACTATTTCACCAAGTACACTCTCTGGAATTAGCCAGTAATCTTTGTGTGGCAACGGGTGTCATACCCTATTTTTACAAAGGTCAAAACGAGCACGACGTTATGGACTCTAAAAGAATGAAAATTTGCACAGAGTCGCCACCTAATTTTTAAGGAAAATAAGGAAACCTATTGAAGTATTAACATGTGATTAATGTTTTTAGTCTGCGAAAAACCAATTGAGATTCTAGGTAAGGGTTCAAGTTATTCCGAAGGAAAGGGGTTAGGCATCCTTCAGAATCCACAAGTGTGGTACCCAGCTAGACTAAATTTTTCAAAGAGGGAGGAGGTATAAAAAATAATGTAGAAGTGTATGTATTATATATAAAATAATATAAATGTTTAAAATTATGTAAAGATGTATGTATATTAAATATATAAATAAAACATGTTATTATAAAAAATTATTTTTTTGTATCAATACATGTTTTCATGGTTTACCAAATCCTTAAAATACATAGGAAAGGAAAAGTGGATCATTAAAATCAGAAATTTCAAAGATGCATTATGGTGTTGAGACTGTGGAAGACAAAAACTGGTTCTATACGATGAAATTTGCAGATCAGACATGGACAAACTCGGTTAGTATATTATTTTGAAATAAAAAATTTTCCATTTCGTCTGTAACAATACTTAAAAATACATATTAGGTTGCATTGAAATACATTTGGTTTAACGTTTATGTATTTTTAAGAATTCAAAGTATGATATAGTATACTACATCAAATACTGTTGCATATACTATG
>NW_025820659.1:0-4357 GCF_002878395.1 Capsicum annuum
TTGTAGGATTCGGGTATTAGTCTTATATCAAATTTTAATAGGATTAAATAATGACGTTATCCCACATCAAAAAGGATTAGGAATTTAACTTATTTTGGACACTTGGACGTCCTAGTTCTTCTTAAAGACAACTTGTTCAACAAATTCCTTTTCGAAATCAAACTAGGGTCTTTCAGAGTCTATAAAAGGACTTCACTGCCCATTAATTCATTGTCATTCAGCCTGAGCAGAAATTCAACTCCTGTTCTTCTCCTTTTTTTGCTCTTTTTCACAATTGATCAGCTTTCGGGCACTTGGGGGCGTCTGTGGAGGAAGCTTCATAATGCATCGTGGAGGTGTCTGAATCATGAATGGCTTGTAGTGTTGGAAAGTATACTTGCAAGGCTGCGTTCTATGTGAAAACAATAATCAATTTATCTCCAGATCTTCCCAGGTATCATTTCAAAATCATACCTTTAGTTCTATTTCGTCACTTTTTACTTGTTTTGTGCAGTCTCACGAAAACTCTCATATCTTGACTTACAAACATCAAAATCAAGTCATTTTTTTCATTGGAAACTAGACTCATAGATCTACATCTCACGAGGAAACCAACATCATATTGTATCTGAATCATCCCAGATATCGCTCTAAAATATGGCCTTCTAATCTTGGTTCACTAGTTATTTTAGCTTTACACAGCGTCACGATAAATTTCATATCTTGACATGAAAGTACCAAAATTAGGTACTATTTTTTGCATTGGAAAGTAGATTCATAGAGATATGTCTCACATAGAAATAACAATCAGATTGTATCTGAATCATCCCAGATATCGCTTCAAATATGGCTTTCTAATCTTGGTTCACTAGTTATTTCATTTTTGTGTAGCGTCACGATAAATTCCATATCTCGACGTGGAAGTATTGGAATCAGGTGTCATTTTTTGGATTACAAATTAGATTCGTAGATATACGTATCACATGGAAACTATAATCAGATTACATCCGAATCATCCCAGATATTGCTCCAAAAATGGGCTTCTAATCTTGGTTCGCTAGTTATTTCAACTTTGAGCAGCATCACGATGAATTTTATATCTCGACGTGGAAGTATTAAAATTAGGTGAAATTTTTTCGTTGGAAAGTAGACTCGTAGATCTAAGTTACACATGAAATCCATCAATAGAAAACTTCTATATTTTCTCAGGTAAATTTCTGAATTTTCAGCCTGAATCTTGCGGTACTATTTTTTTCTTTAGCAGACTTACCGTTTAATTTAATTTCTTTGGCAGCTATTCAAGCACGGAGAGGATATCTTTAGTGCTTTGAAATATGGTGAAATTTCATGACCAAACGTCACCGTATCCTCTACTTGAAATAGCAAATGATAAACGTATTATCCCGCTAGCGTCCTTACCTTAAAAGTTCATTCTCTGGTGATAAGTTCTTTCCCGCTTGATAGAGGATCGCCCGATATGTCCCATCATCTAGACAAATGATCGACAAAAGAACAAATTGGCATCCTTAACATCGATAAGTTCATTGATACTACTGGTTTTGTGCTGTATTCATCTACACATGATAAAGAATCTGCTACTAAATATCCCAAAGGCTCGAATGTGGGCCTTACTACATGGAATTATCCTCAATCAGTCTTTGGTGAGTTTCGTTATACTAATTACTATTGGGAGCGGGTAGAGGATGTCCTTAGCCATAGCAAAGAGGCTCTGGAACAAACTAAGATTTATGATACTGTTTTTGCCTCTTTATTCACGTACGACATCAACGAGAATTTTTTGCAGGCCTTTTCTGAACTTTCGCATTCCTCGACTAATACAATATGTGTCGGCATTGGTGAGCTTTTTATTTCATCATGGGACATGCATATGATTAGGGGATTTCCAGTACACAAAACTTACTTTGATGAAGTCATCCCTTTGTCCGAAGAATTATCACAAATAGATCAGCAAGGGAAGCCATTTTTTCCTAAAACTTGTGCTTACTTATTTTCAGCCTTCTATCGGCTTTCAAATAGTGCGCCTAAGGAGGTTTATGTCTGTGATTGGGTGAATATTTGGTTCAAAAGACTGGAGTGATACAAGGAGCCTCCACCATGAGGCCCTAAATAGCAAGCTAAACCAAAGTTAAATCACAGTCCCAACAGCTATATTGATATGTCATTTTTACCGCGAACAGAAGAAGAGAACATTTTTTTTATCGAGTTAGGTGTGGAAGGGTCTCTTAGAGAAGAGACAAACTTGTTTATTTTTCTTGCTTTCTAGATTTGCTAGTTCGTTATTCCAATTAAGAAACTTGACCACATCCGTCCTAGCGTCTTTAATATTGCAAGTCTAATGGCTCATGGGGAGAGGTTTGCACTTGCGATTCCCTTTTTGGCTAGTATCTACAGAGGATTGACTGGGATCACAACTTCAACAAACTTAAGTGCAGATGACATAATTTTTTCCATACAATATGTCTATGGATGGATTGTGTGTATTTTAACTCCTACTATCAAGAACGTCATTACAATGGTGCTCGTAAGTGTAGTATTACTGGGGAAAGAATGTCTAGAAACTTTGATTTTTCTGGTGCAAGCCAGTTGTTTCAGAATGTCGATATCTGTAGTTTTCCCACCTTGGCCATGCTACAACCCAAGGCGTTGTTTATAGTATACAACAGAGAATTGTCTAGTTCTTGGAATGATTATTTCATTAGTCTTCGTTCAAGCTACATTACCCTATAGTGTGATGATCACTTTGTCATGGAGCCTTATAGTCCGTAAAGATTCAGCTGACAGTTTGGATTTGTTCAAGATCTACTTGGGAACTTCATCAAACGACCATACAACGGCATATTAAAAGAATTGGCACAACTTTGGGGCACTTGCATCTGTCTTAGTAGTTCTTTAACCATTAGTATACCACCATGTCCTGAAAGGCCTATAACGACCAATAGGTATGCCAATTGGTGGTATATTGGTTGAACAAACCTTGTTGGGCAGAATAAAATTATCTTAAAAGTTCCCCATGTTCATTGGAACAAGGCAAGTCTTCCATTTCCTCACTTATTAAGTAAAAAACGAGCCCATTGTCTTCTAAGTCTTTACCTTCAAGGGGTAAGTTGGTGAAAACTGGAAAAGGATTAAGTCGTTCTTCATTGAAAGTGAATGACACTCCTTCTGTGGCTTTGAACAAGACTCGTAAGAGAAAGAATGATTTGCTTGAGATTAATAGTGGAAAGATGCCAACCAAAACGCCACTCAAAGATAAGATTCTTCCTATTCGCATATTTAATGAAGTTGTAGATGCTAATGGAGACACTAGCTCAACGAAAGGAGATCAAGACCAATATTGGAAGCATAAAAGAAAGAAGGCAAAAGACCAATCTAGCGAGTTTGTTGATTTGAACATTGCTACTATAGATAGCGAGGTATTTTTTGTTAATGACCTTAGCTACATTATGCCCTTGCCTAAACTCGCAGAACAAGTAAGATTACTTTCTTTCTTTTTTCGCAAAAATTAATAATTCCCTGCTAATATTTTTTTTTTAAGCTGGATCTGCACGGCCTTTCTACTGATACAGTTAATGGAATTTTTTATGGCATTACGAGTCCAAGGTGCCTTGATACATCTTCTATTCCCGTCACAGAATCTTTGATAAATAACCTAGAGGTTGTGGCTGCCCAAGCTAAGTCGCCAAAAATTCATGATCCTTCATTGTGTTTATCGTCATTTGTTGCTTCAAACTTTGAACCACAAGAGACGATCTCTACTTTCAAGAAGTCTTACATTCTTCAGATGTGTGGTGCATTACATGAATTGCTAACCATGTTCTCCATTGAATCTTCGGATGACTTTTCAAAGTTTAAAAATGGTATGAACATACTTATGGAGGACCTCAAAGGGATTAACACTATCAATAACTCTATTCTAGATGGCTCTATTAATACGTTATAAAAGCATATGAGGAGTATGACTCTACGTAATCATCTTTATACCAGAAAAAAACTTAAGAGAACCATAAAATATTGTTCTCTGATGTGTAACAAAGCCTTGTTAATGGAAAAGAGGAAAACACCAAGGAGTGAGTGTCCATGGAGGATCTCCAATCAAATCTTGCTAAGTTTGATAAAGAACTGAAGCTCTTATCTACGAAGCAGGAGAAGACTATTTCATGCATAAAAGAGAAGAGAGAATGATTGTCTAAAAGCCAAGAGAAGATTATCACTTTCGAGGGTGAGCTTCACGCAATTAGAGAGAAACATCAATTATCTGAAGACGAAGTAGAGATACTATCCAAACTGAAGGAGGCAGTTGAGGTAAGTCGTCAACAAATTCTAGAATTTCAACCTTTTTCATAGTTTAGATATTTGA
>NW_025820660.1:0-4892 GCF_002878395.1 Capsicum annuum
GAAAAGGAGCACAGAATGTGCACACAAACTAAAGATGAATCGAGAAGAATCTTGCACGGGATAATACGGAACTTACTTCAAATTCGATGAAACACACTGTATGTCTTTCCTGTCTCAAAACCTTCATCTCCTTGAAACCAGGTTGTCTGGTAGTTCATTAAGCAAATGAATAGATTAGACATAAGAGGGAGACATAAAAATAAGAAATAATACTTCCGCATAAACAGAATAGCAAAAGCCATACCCGCTGATAAGTCCCCACAGCTCTTCCTCATTTATATTCTCTCCAAGATTGCCAATGAACAGGGTATTGCAAGCAGGGTTGTCTTTAGTATTCTACAAGAAAGGAAAAAATAGATCAGCGGATAAAGCAAAACACAAACTATACCATAAAAGGTGCAGAAATCTTCAGAACAAGCATATACTGCACAAATGCTACATCCACCAGCTATATAGAGCAGAACTTTGTCTCAACAATATCAGCAGTAACAGTCTCCAAATGATCAGCAAAACACAACACTATTAAACTGAAGGAAGTCAGATAAGACAAACTTAACAATAAAGTTAATACTCTAGCCGTAAACGAATATGCCATAGTAAACCCAGATCAAAAACAGAAATAAGACAACCTAAAAAGAAACACTAAGAGAAGGCACGCTGGAAAATATGTCAACCCTTAGTTCTCTGTTCTAACACAAAGCACATTGCAGAGACATGCATGCATCACCTGGACTGGCGCATAACTGCTTGGTGCTGGCACAGGAGCAGGCGCCGACACTGGCATGTGAGCAACAGGG
Source organism: Capsicum annuum (assembly GCF_002878395.1). NCBI lineage: Eukaryota > Viridiplantae > Streptophyta > Magnoliopsida > Solanales > Solanaceae > Capsicum > Capsicum annuum. The sequence continues at coordinate 798 of NW_025820660.1, forward strand.
TAGCCTCCATAAGGATTGTATGGTGGAGGACCTTGAGTGATACACCTGAGACACAAACTACCTTACTTTTTTTTTTCATTTGGGGGTAGATTGAGGATTTGAAATAAAGGAGATAAAATCACTAACTACTAATAAAATAAATCATAAAACCCCTTTCAACTTTCTTTTCTTGTTTCTCCTAGAAACCTGATTATATATAGTTCAGAAATTAGCTCTAAACTGCTAGAACTATCAATTCCTATCAATATCACATTTTTCGTCATAATGTTGTTTTAAGATGCAAAAGAAAATTTTGCATTTAGAAGAACTCTTACCCATGTGGTGCCCAGACAGGTGCCGGGGGAGGGTGGAAAGGAGAGGGACTTGAATAACCAGTGTGTGTTTAATCACCTCCAGTACGCATACGTTTACTAGGGTCATGTGCATTTGAATCAGCTACAATTCCTGCAGGCATATCAAATAAGAAGAGCCTACTGTAACGTTGTTTGTCATACAAATAGTTGAATCCTGCATAAACACAGTCGTGACAACCTAAACAAGCAAATAAATAAAAGAGGAGTCTCGGCAATGGAGATCAACAAAGATGGGAAGAAAGGTGAAATTGAATAAGTAAAATGTGAAGAAAATTATTAGGCCACTAGGGTTTCTTTATGTATCTTGATGTATTATCTAAAGATAAAAACTACACCTATTAAATGGAGATTAGGTTAGTGGCGAACCAAGAAGGCTGACACACTTGCTAAATAACGGTGGGTGAAACCACTAGAGCAGATTATCTCCAAGGATCTAAAAGATTAACCACAAATTATGAAATTTAAGAAAACTCGCAACCAACAACAACATCAACAACAAACCCAGTGTGTTCCCATAAAGTGGGGTCTGGGGAGGGTAAGATGTACGCAGTCCATACCGCTACCTTTGCAGAAGTAGAGAGGCCGTTTCTGATAGACCCCCAGCTCAAGATAAAGAATAGTAGACCTAAGGAATAATAAAAAGTAAATCAGAGCAATACGAAATACGAGAGATAAAGCAACACGAAATAAGAAAATAGCAACTGAGAAATCATGAATGGGACACCCACGTATAAGTAACAAATACTCACAGCCATAGACACCTATGAACCCAGTCCTAAAATTACTAACCCGGCTACACAAGATCTCTCCTAATGGCTTGCTACAGCCCACACCCTCCCGCTAGCCTTCTACCCTTATCCGCGACCTCCACACCTTCCTATCTAGAGTCATGTCCTCAGTAAGCTGCAGCTGCTCCATGTCATGTCTTATCACCTCCCTCCAGTATTTCTTCGGCCTACCTCTGCTCCTCCTGAAGCCATCCAACGCTAGCCTCTCACACCTACGAACTGAGGCATCCGCGTCCCTCCTCATCCCATGTTCAAACCATCTCATCCTTCCTTCCCGCATCTTGTCCTCCACCGAAAAAACTCGCAACCATTGAAATAAAAAACAATGCAAATCAGAAAAAGACAAGAGCAGCAAAGTTGAATTTGACACCTCAAACCAATACAAATCAGAAAAAGACACAAAGCTTGTGCTTATAACTCGAACAGACATTGGCATTTCTCTGTTAAAACTTTGCCTATCTCACTTTCGATTAGAGTGCTTTGACTTTGGTGCTGCGAATCACTATCTCATGCTACAGCCTACTAACTTGGTTTAAAATCAAACAGGCTTACCCTAAAGGATCTCCTTTAGTTGCTGATGTGTCAAGTGCAGTCAACGAACTAACAGAGAATGGGAAGATCCTGGAAATGGAGCGAAATTGGTTGAGAAATGAACCAATCCGTGCAGGACCAGACAACAGCATAAACTCAATCACGATCTCATTGCAAAGTTTCAAAGGCCTTTTTGTCATTACAGGCGGAGTTACAGCAGTATGCCTCCTCATTTTCATAGCCAGCTACCTCTACAAGTACAGAGATTTCCACCAGAGAATCTCAAATTCACAAACCACGATTTGGTCAAAAGTCGTAGCAATTAGCTGACACTTTGATGGTCTCTATCATCCGGTCAACCACAAGATAAACTTCCAGAATCTGGAATTACTCATAATAATTCTTCAGAAAATTCTATCCAACCAACAGATTTGCCAATACATCATCATCCCAACTCCAATGATATTGTATCCTCTGCACCAGAAGACGTACAGGATGCTAGTGGAACAATTCATTATTCGAATTTGGAAGACATGTCTGCTGCATAACACTCAGGAGTAGTCCATCCATCTGCATAACTGAACTAAAGATAGTCATAGTTTTCAGTGTGCAATTTCGGTTTCTTTTTTGCCTTTTCTGGGCCAGTAAAGTTGCTCTGTACGTATTACCAACTAATTGTGCAGTTCTATCTTCTTCTTCTTCGTTCAACTATTAGTTCCAACTAATGAAACTCAGAAAGTCACTCAACTAATAGTTATTATCAGAAGGTGAGTTTCTTTGTTGAACAAAATTCAAAACAGGATAGATAATTGTGTAACCTCCTGGAAGATATTACTACCAGCAAACAAAATAACGAACAAATATTGTAAAATAGAGGATAAAACCAGAAACCAACAGAATTTTCACAACTTACATCACTTACCCATTTATGATCCAATGGAATGGATTTTTAGAGGAGAAGTCAAGTTATTAAATAGTGAAACACAAGTGAAAATCCAGAAAAGTGTTGCTGTAGCCCAGAAGAAAACAACACTACCACAGAATCTTTCAGAACTACGAGGCACCCCAAAGGTATCTGAAGAGAATTGCCCAATATGCCAAAATCTGCATGTAACCCGAGAATTTCTGTGTGCAGTTTTTGAATATGCATTCTAATTGCCAACTCCACCCTAGCATCGTTATATCGTCTGTCACTACCAACAGCAGCAAAAAGAAGAAATAATCATTCAATTTCTCTTGCCCCATGCATGCTTAATTTTAATCTTTACAAGAAGATGTAGGAGCAGAACAAACAAAAAGTTCCCATTGTCAAAGAGTACATAACTCATTCCTATTAAGTACATCCAACCAGACAGGATCAGATTTCTTCCAAATACATGAAAAGATGAGACTAGAGACAACCACACCAAATAACCAAAAAGAAGCTTAAACCCGAATTAACAATTATTGAAATGAGATCATGAACTCGAAGCATTGTTGGGAAACATCAGATATCTTCTGTCATGAACTTCACAGAACAAATACGAAATAGTGACATCGGATGATATTCTGATAATTGTGGAATCCAGTACAAGATTAAGATAGCAATACAAGGTAATAAAATACTTGCTGAAGAAAGAGAAAATAAAGGGAAGATAAAGCCACAGACAGAGAGAAATATCTTAACCAACTTTTCCGACCGCTACTCTACCTACTCGCATTATTCTATTTAAACCAGTGCTACCTCGCCCACGCCTGTTGGCAACACCGCAGATATAATTAGCCAGTTTCTGATTTGGTAATCGCACCCTTTTGCTTCTTCTTGGCAGATTGCCAAGTCCACTTGATGGCTCATTTTCACAGCTTGCCCCAACAACCTCATCAGTTATTAGGCCCAGATTTGTGAAAAAATAGTTACTCAACTCCTGTTGCTCCATACATGTAAAATTTTGCATTTCGACTTGCTTTAACTTATGCCTCCAACATTTCCGAGTTAAAGATGTGCAACAAGGCTTCTCATCTTCATCTGATGCATCTTCAAAAATAAACTGTAAAGCCAAGAAAATCAGCATGTAAGGACTATGTACAACAAGAGCAAAGTTAAAAAGAACTGTCTTCATGCTTTAAATGTATCGGGTTTAGTTTTTGACCGCTTTGACCGCTCGAAAACAATACTCTCTTTCTTTAATCGGAGCAACATTTTCTTGAAGGGTTAAGACTCTTGGTTTTATTCAATGGGCAACACTTTGCCCTAATGTTGACAGACTTATAAGCGCGAACCAACAACAATTAACCAGAAAAGAGCTATGTTGCTTGGATTCTCCAAATATATTGTTGTACCCGTGTTGGATCCTCCAACAATACACTACTTTTGGAGGATCCGACATGCACATGTCGACATTTTTGAAGAGTCCGAGCAACATAGGTAAAGAGGCCATATCACA
>NW_025820661.1:0-5856 GCF_002878395.1 Capsicum annuum
GGGGGGGGGGGGAATGACCTAATTACCCTTAAGGATGCGGTTCACTATTTTGGACTTCAAAACATGGTCTAAACGAGGTCGAAAATATCCAAAACTTGTTTGAGAACACCTATTGACCTTCCTGATCATGAATTAACCAAATTATATACCATTAAAGGACATTAAGGTCGTGAAATAAGATTGCCAACCTTCAGAGGCTAAGAATAAACTATGTCTTGAAACTTAGCTAGAATTTTCTAAGTCTGGCACCCCTTGTCGCGCTTATAGGACTAAATTAAGCTTATAAATTTTTCCAGGGTATTACAATACGAAACTGGAAAACATACATTTTCCTGATATGGATGGAACCACGACACACCACTATCATAGTGGCTTACTGGAAATTGATGAATGGGACTTGGGTAGACTCCACAATGCGGAGACATCGCGGTGCCCCTTTGGAATGCCATTTTGACATATGGAGCAATGTGCCATTATAGTGACGGACTTCTAGAAATTGAAATATGGGGAATTGAACCTCTCCGTGATGCACCGCGGAGGGTAACTAGAATTTGAAAATTTGTAATTCACAGTGATCCGCGAGTCATTAAGGGTCCAGACGATGGTGATTTGCGATAGGAACTTAAAATTGCCATAACTCCTTCACCGAGTGTCAGATTTAGGCAAATTTGGTATCGATGGAAAGCTAATCAATCTAAGGAATTTGACACCAAATAAATAGTATTTGTTTTGGAAGTTACCCCTTAACACTCTAGATTGACACCAATCTAAGGCTCGCAGTATTTAGATTCAGGCTATTTGAGATTCAGTCAAAGCGAATACTATTTAGATTCAGGCTCGCAGTATTCGCAGTTATTTCATAGGCTCGCAGTGTAAGTTCATGCACTCATAGATTACTCAATAACACTCTAGTTTTTAGATTTAGTATTTAAATAGTATTTCTGTGGAATCTGAGAATATAAGATAGCATACATAATTGAAATAAACTGCGAGCCTGAATCTAAATCACTTTGAGTTATTGAGTAATCTATGAGTGTATGCACTTACATGAGGACAACTATATAGCTGAATATATGGTTAGAAAAGAACCAAATTAAGGAAGAGTATTACCTTCAGCTAAATCTATATTTTCTGAAAAGAGGTGAGGGTGCTTGGCTCTTATATCTTCTTCTGTTTCCCAAGTGGCTCCCTCAACTGACTGATTCCGCCAAAGAACTTTAATAAAGGAAATTCTTTGTTCCTTAGTCTATGGATTTAATGTTCTAAAGTCTCACATGGAATTTCTTCGTAAGAAAGACTATACTTAATATCTAAGCTTTCTAAAGGAACTACAATAGTAGAGTCACCGATACACTTCTTAAGCATAAAGACATGGAATACAGGATGAATGGCTAAAAGTGTACGGGCAACTCAAGCTTATAAGCTACTTTCCCAACACGACTCAGAATTCTATAATGGCCAATATATCGGGGACTAGCTCCTTTTTTTGTCGAATCTCTTCACCCCTTTCGTGGGTGAAATTTTCAGATACACTGAAGTACCAACCTCCAACACGAGGTCCTTTCTTCTTACATCTGCATAGGATTTCTGATGAATCTGGCTATTTTTAATATTCCCCTAATTAGCTTAACTTTCTCCATAGCTTCATAAGCTATATCGGGCTCTAGCAAAGAGGCCTCACCCACCCCAAACCAACCTATAGGTGATCTACATCTCCTCCTATAAAGAGCCTCAAATGGGGTCATCTGAATACTCGAATAATAACTGTTATTATATGTGAACTCAATCTATGGAAAATATTCATCCCAACTACCTCTGAAATCAAGAGTATATGCCCTCAACATATCTTGTAATGTTTGGATGGTCCTGTTTGCTTGTCATCTGTCTGAGGATAGAAAGATAAACTAAGATGGAATTAGGTACCAATACCCTTCTGAAAATCTCTCCAAAACTAGGAAGTAAACTAAGTATCCCTATCTGAGATGATAGACAAGGGTACTCCATGCAATTTGACTAACTCTCGGATATACAACTTGGCATAATCCTCAGATGTATAATACGTGTGAACTAGTAAAAAATGTACTGACTTAGTTAATCAATCTATAATTACCCAAATCAAATCATAATGATGTCATGATTAGGGTAAACTAGTCACAAAAATCCATGCTTACCTATTCCAACTTCCAAGTGGGGGTACCAAACTCTTGCAATGTACCACTAGGTATTTAGTGTTCTACCTTAACCTATTGACAAGTTGTACACTTTGCTATGAACTTTGCTATATCTTTCTTCATACCATTCCACTAATAGATTTCCCACAAGTCACGGTACATATTGGTAGCTCTTGGATGAATACAATAATGCGTACCATGCGCTTCTGCCATAATTCTCTTTCTCAAATCACCAACACAAGGCATATACAATCAATTCTATTATCTCAACACACCATCTCTCGTTAGGATAAAACCTCCACCTTTTGGTGTTTAACCAACTCCTTTAGTTTTACCAAACTAGGATCTATATTTTGTTTCTTCTTCACTTCCAAAACTAGGGAAGATTAGGAACTACTCTGAACCCAAATATTCCCTTCAGTTGAATCCACTAACCTAACACCCAATCTAGCCAAACGATGCACTTCTCAAGCTAACTCTTTCTTATCATTCTCCACATGAGAAACACTGCCCATAGACAATCTACTAAGGGTTTCTACCACTACATTGGTCTTACCCGGATGATACAACACCCTCATATCATAATCTTTCAACAACTCCGACCACTTTATCTGATGGAGATTCAACCCCCTCTAAGTAAACACATACTGCAAACTTTTGTGATCTATGAATACATCAAGATAAACACCCTACATATACTGCCTCCAGATTTTCAGAGCTAACGCCACAGCAACTAATTCAAGATTATGACTTGGATAATTCTTTTTATGAGGCTTCAACTATCTAGAGGCATAGTCTATGACCTTACCTATTTGAATCAATACACAACCCAAATCAACTCTAGAGGCATCACAATACACCACAAAACCATCTGTACTATCGGGTAATCCTAGAACTGGGGATGAAGTGTGTCGAGTCTTCAGCTCTTGAAAACTGTTCTCACAGAAATCTGAACACTGGAACTTAACTTTCTCTTAGGTAAATCTAGACAGAGGGGATGCAATATATGAGAAACCTTCAAAAAATCAGTGGTAGTAACCAGCTAGACCCAAGAAACTCCTAATGTCTGGCGGAGAGATTGATCTAGGCTAATTCCTTATGACTTCTGTCTTTTGGAGATCAACTGTAATACCATCGGTGGAAATAATATGACCAAGAAAGGCTACTGACTTAGCCAAAATTCACACTTATTGAACTTAGCAAACAATTGATGATCTTTAAGAGTTTGCAAGATAATCCTAAGATGATCTACATGGTCATCCTCACTATGGGAGTATACAAGTATATCATCTATGAATATTATGACAAACATGTCTAGATGCTATTTGAACACTCGGTTCATGAGGTCCATGAAAGCTGTTGAGGCATTGGTAAGCACGAAAGACATGACTAGAAATTCAAAATGACCATAACAATTTTTGAAGGTTCTTTTTTGAATATCATATTCCCTTACTTTAAGTTGATTATAGCCGGATCAAAGGTCTATCTTTGAGAAATAGCTTGCACCTTGGAGTTGATCAAACAAGTCATTAATTCTAGGAAATGGATATTTGTTCTTGACTGTGACCTTATTTAGCTGACGACTGTCAATGCACGTTTGCAAGGAACTATCTTTCATTCACATGAATAGTACGGGAGCGCCCCATAGAGAAATACTAGGCCTTATAAAACCGTTATCTAAAATATCTTGGAGTTGCTCTTTCAACTCCATAAGCTCTATGGGAGCCATATGATAAAGAGGTATAAAAATATGTTGAGTATTTGGGAAAAGGTCAATACCAAGTTCTATCTTCCTATCAGGAGGTACCCCTAAAAGATTTTCTGGAAAAACATCGGGAAACTCATTGACCACTCAGACGGACTGAAGTGTTGGAGTTTCAGACATTGTGTCTTTGACTCAAACTAGATGATAAATGCAACCTTTGGATATCAAATTTCTGGCTTTGAGATAAGATATGAAATTACTCTTGGGAGACAGAGAATTTACTGACCACTCAAAGGCTGGCTCATTTGGGAACTGAAACTTCATCACTCGGGTGCGACAGTCTATGGAAGCATAACAAGAATAGATCCAATCCATACCAAGGATAAGATCAAAATCAACCAGGTTTAAGTCTATCAAGTCTGCTAACATGACTTTACAAAGGACAATGATAGGACACTTTTTATGAATCCATTTGGAAACAACTGACTCACCTACTGGAGTAGACACTAAGAAGGGCTTAGGGATCTTTTCAGAACTTATTTTAAAATTTACAGCAACTGACGGGGTCACATAAGAGAAACTTGGCCCAAGGTCTAAAATCACATAAACATTACAAAAAATACACGAAGCATACCAGTAACAACATCTAGTGTATCCTCCTACTCTTGATGAAATGGTAAAGAGTAAAACTAATTTTGGAGCTGACTGCCACTGGTACTAGACTATCTGACCTGAGGAGGTGATGGGCGACCTAGAGGAGCTGGTGCACTATTAGCCTGATTCCGAGGACGAACATCTCTATTCCCTTGTCTAGCATTTGGGCACTCTTTAATTCCGTGAAGCACCTGGCCACAACCATAACAACCTTTTTGACCCCATAAATATTCCCCTCTATAAATATTACCACACTAATCACATTGGTGATGATTAAGATTTCCACTCACATTATTCTGAGATCTAGACATAGAAAACTTACCCCACTATTCCTACCTATTTTTTGGTGCAAGAGCACTAGCTAAAGAAGGTGCAGGCATAGATGAATGATTCTAAAATTGTGAATGATTTCCTTCTACAGATCTATTCTAACCATGATCAAACTTGCCTATTCTTGTCCTCTTATTTACTCTCTCTCTCTTCTTCAACTTCTCTGCCTCAATCTTTTAAGCATGTATCATCAATCTAAGAAGATCCAAATTTCCAACCTTAACAACCAACCTTGATAGACCGGTCATAAACTTAATCATGCTTGACTTAGGATCAGCCATCTGTTTAGGGGCATATGTAATACCCGTGACTTTTTCTTATATTGAAATTATCTCAAGGATGTCAGAACTTGCTTTAAAATATGAATTTTTTTTTCATGTGGTATTTTTATTATTTTCACTGTTCATCATCTGGGAAATTGAATAATCTTTTCATTGATACCAATTTCATCAAAATTCATTATCGAGAAAAGAAGTTATGGACGTTTTACTCAGAGCTATCAGAATCACTCAGGTGCGACGGCCAGGTTGACGGACCATCGTTCTGGCGATGGATCATCGCTTAGACCATTGTAGCCAAGGTAGTGGGTCAACGTTCTGGTCCACCTATGATGGTCGAAATAATGGAGCGTTGACCCGATGATGGACCATCGCACGAGCCATCGCTACCTAGGTAGTGAGTCCCTATTCTGGTCGAAACAACGGGCCATCAATCTAGCGATGGATCATCGTATAATCCGTCGCTACCCAGGAAGTGAGACCCCATTCTGGTTTACCTACAATGGCCGAAATAATGGACCATCGACCTAGTGATGGACCATCACACGAGCATCACAGGTTCCATTCAGCGAATTTTCAAGTTATTTTAAAGGGGATTTTTGTTCTTTTGGCACCCATTTTATAGACCTAGTTAAATCCGGCCAGAACTAACATTCTCATTATAATTCCATAATAAATATTAGGGTTTCTCTCTAACCTTAATCTCCAAGAACAAAAT
>NW_025820662.1:0-1008 GCF_002878395.1 Capsicum annuum
GTTCTTGCATAGGAGGTAAATTCCTATTTTTCAGGAGGTCCTGAACAGAAGGTTAAATCCAATTTTTCAGGAGGGTCCTGAATAGAAAGTAAAGTCCCATTTTTCAGGAGGGTCCAGAGCAAAAAGTAAATTCCCATTTTCCTGGAGGGTCCTGAATAGAAAGTAAAATCCTATTTTTCAGGAGGGTACTAAACAAAAAGTAAAGTCACATTTTTAGGAGGGTTCTGAATAGAAAATAAAGTCCCATTTTTCAGGAGGGTCCTGAACAAAAAGTAAAGTCCCATTTTTTGAAGGGTTTTGAATAGAAAGTAAAATCCCATTTTTCAAGAGGGTCATGAAAAGAAAGTAAAATCCCATTTATCAGGAGGGTCATGAACAGAAAGTGAAATCCTATTTTTCAGGAGTGTCATGAACAGTAAGTAAAATCCTATTTTTCAGGAGAGTCTTGAAAAAAAAAGTAAAATACCATCTTTCATGAGAGTCCTGAACAAAAGTAAAGTCCCATTTTCAGGTTGGTCCTGAACAAAAGTAAAGTCCCATTTTTCAGAAGGGTCATGAGCAGAAAGTAAAATCCTATTTCTCATGATGGTACTGAACAGAAAGTGAAATTCCATTTTTCAGGAGAGTCCTGAACAGAAAGTAAAATCCTATTTTTAGGAGGGTCCTGTATATAAAGTAAAATCCCATTTTTCAAGAGTGTCCTGAATAGAAAGTAAAATCCTATTTTCCAGGAAGGTCCTGAACATAGTAAATTCCTTTTTTTAGGAGAGTCTTGAACAGAAATTAAAGTCTCATTTTTTAGGAAGGTCCTGAACAGAAAACAAAGTCCCATTTTTCAGGAGGGTCCTGAACAGAAAGTAATGTCCCATTTTTTAGAAGGTTTTGAATAAAAAGTAAAGTCTTATTTTCAGGAAGGTCCTGAACATAAAGTAAAGTCCCATTTTTCAAGAGAGTTCTGAACAGAGTGTAATCCTATTTTTAAGGAGGATGCTGAGTAGAAAGTAAAAT
>NW_025820663.1:0-2565 GCF_002878395.1 Capsicum annuum
CTTTAGGGAGAACAAACATGAGACCCGCTGCACACAGTTTATGTATGACCCTCGCCGATTGTTAGTATGTCTCGAGATTCGCTACAACGAAAGTTTTTCGCTCAATCTGTTTTTCTCCCTTTATTGACCGCCATCATATGAGGGGGCGGGGTGGGGTTGGGGAGGGGAGCAGTTCGCTATGCTCATCATGTATGATATCATCAGCATCGATAGGCTTTGCAAAATTTATTGGAAAGTCCATACGGATGACTTCTTAAGTAATGGAATTATATCCTCAGTAGAGGGAGTCACTCCTACAACTTTCTCATCCATACTATAGACTCGTAGATTGATCCTAACGATACCACTCTCCTCGTACTTCCTAGCAAACTCGCTAAGCATGAATACTATATCACCATAGACCATACTCATGGGGAGTACTAACTTACTATCATTACTCCATACAGTCAAAGCGTACCTCGCTATGATGGTTACATCTAGATTCAACCAAATTGAACCAAATATATAGTATAATACATTTGTGTTGTTTCTTTCTTTGCGCTTAAAGCCCCAACAGACGTTAGAGCTTTTTTCCTTTTGATAATAAACATCCCTGAGAGGGAAAAGGTGCAAAAAGAAGAGAAAAAGATTCTCCAACAAAATGCATATTCAAGTCAGCAGGATATATCTCACTTGTGTCAGATCGATCTGGAGGATTTATTTAACGAAAGAAATGCACTTTCATACGTTAATGATTCATAATGTAACTTGCACTGGGATTTTTTGCGAAATGTGACAGATTTCAAAGAAACAAAAACTATTTAACCGAATATATTTCCACATAAAAGAGCGGCAAATCCCTTACCTTAAGACAGCTAATCGTCTTCTGGTGATCGATGTGGTTACTAGACTCCATCGAGCAGCTTTGAGTTATGCTCTGTAAAAAACTGAAACCAGATCACCACAAGACGGTGTATGAGTTAACACTACTGCCCACGGGTCATCACTTGACAACTAAAAAGATTACTTCACAATCATGTAATCATTACAAAGAACTTAATAGTGTAAGCGGAGCTAGTACTGAAGAAGTAGCTTGGAGGACTTGGAGAGGTAAGAAATTCTCAAGTACGGTTCTAAGGAAAGGAATTGAACTACCTATTCCGATCAGGGAGAACAGGGAGATTCTGAAATCGCATAGGCTTGGTTTCGAGCAAGACGCTGAGTATTGGAAACAGGCTATAGCGTGCTCTTCTGGCTCAGCAGTAAAATTAACTTTGCAGTTAACTGTGGGAGGAGCCTATGTTATAGAAAAGCCTTAGTCCAATTGGCCTTTGGCTGGAGTCTTCCGAATCTTTATAGTCATCTGGTCGTTAGCACTTGTTACTCTCTTGTTGGTGATCGTGTTTGGTAGCTCTTCAGTGTATCGACAATCTTCCTGATTTTCCACTCGATAAACCATTCCCAGAACTTTGCTCATAATAAGAGCTTCATAATTTAAACTCTTGAATCGATACTTGTATTTTTCGTAGATCAATACAATATTATTTTGAAAATTTGTATTTATGCTCTTTAATTTTGTGTCTGTACATGTAAGAGTTTAAATTTGCATGAAGTTGTATAATCAAACATATGTGTTACATGTGCGTTTTATGTGATAATTTGCATTTTATGTATATTATGCCACAGAGAGCGTATGGGTATACTTATTCAACTTTATACAAGTTTAAGTATTTATTTATGTATATTCAAGGTTGGAAAACGTAAAGTGACAGTAAAAGTCAAGTTAAATGGACCTGTTTATATATTATGTCTATTTTATAGAAGAATTTGAGATTGAGTGGGCTAATAAGAACATTGGAAAATAATGCAAACACACATCTTAACTTATTATATTTACAGAAATATAAATCTTTTTAAGGCATTTACAAAATTCTCAACTAATTATGTATCTTTATTTAATGTATCGAGAGCTAATTATGTATCTCGACAAACCCAAAATCGAAAAACATGTATCAGGCTTACTCTATATCTTTACAAAGGGAAAAATGTATTTTCGTTGGCTGTATCGGGAGATAATTATGTATCTCGACATATTCAAAATTGGAATTTTCAGTAATTATTCAAAATGTCGGAATTTTATGTAACTATGCTCCAAATAGTCGGAATTTCTGTTGATACATCTATTTGGGCCTATGTAATGGAATCCCAAACGTTTGGGCTTAAATTTTACGAGATCCATCTTTTTTTTCCTTGGCTATTGGGCTTACTACAATTGAGGAAGAGAACTAGAGAAAGGGCAAAAGAGTATACAACATTAATATACAAAGTACAATGCTAAATTTGAGTTGTTTATTCAAAAATATATATCTTTTTGAATAATTAGTTCATCTCAATGAGCATATATTTAAGTTCTAAGTAAAACATTAAGTGAATGAAATGAGTTTTCTAACATGATTCTTAAAATATTCGTATACAACCACTGTATACTCATTTAACTCATTGAATTTTGCACCAACAATATACAAACTATAAGTAATGTCATTTTTATCAACTTTATATTTTCCATCCTCTACTTTCAAAAATTTG
>NW_025820664.1:0-1358 GCF_002878395.1 Capsicum annuum
AATCACATTTGTTAGCTCATTTACAGGAAAAAGGACTAAAAGTGTACGAAATAGATAATTAGTTCTCGAAACTAGGCTAAAATATGGGCAAAATATATTGATATAGGCGCGTAATTTCGCCTATCATCAATCGCACTCTCATATTGAAGTATAATCCAAAACAAAAAGATGCCAGCTTAATCTATAGGACTTCATACTCTACCTCCCTTTAGATTACTTCACCTTATCACAACCATCAGACACCCTCGGTTCTTAAATCAAGGAGTCCCAACCACATAACACACTAGTTTGCATTTTCATCAATCACCACATTGAAGCCTATTATTACAACACCCTACTTCATGGATCACTCAAATAAGACCAACAAATTCAATCATTCTCATAAGGATTCTCGTCATATATCTCCTTTATAACTATATCACGTAACTAAAGTTCATCTCCTTCTTCCCCCTTCTCCTATAGCCTTAGCTCAAGAATTCACATAAAAAAATTTCACCTTCAAGAACATCTACTCCCCTACCTAACGCATTACTACGATTCCATAACCACCTTCATACTGATATATGGGGGGTCATTAAGGGACCCAAGCATAAAAGTCATGAATGGAAGTAACATTATTAGACCATAAATTATACTTATTGCACTACTCAAGGAGGGACATGAAATGGAAATGTGATATGATAGACATGAAGTGCTTCATATATCAAGTGTCTGGCTCGTAAGTAGAGAGATGCTCTAGCATAATCAAAACATAGCACTAGTACTTAGGATAGACCATAGAGGGAAACACGAGTGCTTACATCACGAATCGTATAACATAAGTTTGGAATTCATGAAGTCAACAATTAAGACAAGGACTTTTACTCAAAGATATCGCTTCTCATTTGCAGAGTCGAAAAATTCATGAGTTCGTATAACTATATCATTTTGGCTAATCCTGACATAAAAATAAATTATTAACATATAAAAGTATAGTTCCTTAGAACCAAGTTTAATTCAGGACACAGATTTACGGATCATGAACATCATAATATAGATCTTGAATAGTTGGAATCTTGGATCACTGAGGAACATTATTGCTTCTAGTTTGGAGGTCGAGACATGACATGAGTTATATAAAGTGCTCAAACCTTAGACATAGGTAGGACTTGAATACATAAGACATTGTTAGATGTCCATTCAAACCGAAGTAGAAGGAGCTTGCTTGAATAGGGATTGATTTAACATGATTCTACTTGAAACTTGACACCACAAAAATGTTCGGGAACTACTTTAATCCATCATCTCCCCCTTAGATCAAAGTCACACTCCTGAACTTTAGGATAAAACCCCTCATCAAATTTATACCCACAATACAT
>NW_025820665.1:0-2986 GCF_002878395.1 Capsicum annuum
ATTGTCCTGAACAAAATTAAAATCTCATTTTTCATGTGGGTCCTAAACAGAATGTTAAATCCTATTTTTCAGGAGGGTCCTAAACAAAAGTGAAATCTCATTTTTCAAGATGGTTCTGAACAAAAAGTAAAATTCCATTTTTCTGGAGGGTCCTGAATAAAAGTAAAAGCCCATTTTTCAGGATGGTCCTGAACAAAAGTAAAATCCCATTTTTAAGGAGCGTCCCGAACAGTAAATAGAATTCTATTTTTCAGGAGGGTCTAGAAAAGATAGTAAAATCTCATTTTTCTGGAGAGTCCTGAACAGAAAGTAAAGTCCCATCTTACAAGAGGGTCCTGAAAAAAATGTAAAATCATATTTATCAGGAGGGTCCTAAACAAGAAGTAAAGTCGCATCTTTCAGGAGGGTCCTGAACAAAACATAAAATGCCATTTTTTAGAAGGGTCCTGAACAGAAAGTTAAGTCCCATCTTTCAAGAGGGTCCTGAACAAAAAGTAAAATCCCATTTTTTAGGGGAATCCTGAATATAAAGCAAAGTCCCATTTTTCAGGAGGGTTTTAAACACAAAGTAAAGTCCCATTTTTCAGGAGGTTCCTAAACAAAAAGTAAAATCCCATTTTTCAGGACGGTTCTGAACAGAAAGTAAAATCCCATTTTTCAAGAGGGTCCTAAACAAAAAGCAAAGTCCATTTTTTTAGGAGGGTCCAAAACAGAAAGCAAAATACTATTTTTCTAGAGGGTCCTGAACAGAAAGTAAAGTCCTATCTTTCAGAAGGGTCCTGAACAGAAAGTAAAATCTCATTTTTCAAGAGGGTCCTGAACAAAAAGCAAAGTCCATTTTTTTAGAAGGGTCCAAAACAGAAAGTAAAGTCCCATTTTTAAGGAGGGTCCTATACAGAAAGTAAAATCCCATTTTTCTGAAGGGTCCTAAACAAAAGTAAAATCCCAATTTTATTGAGCGTTATTTTTTAGGAGCGTCCAGAACAGATAGTAAAATCCCATTTTTCAGGGAGGTTCTGAATAGAAAGTAAAGTCCCATCTTATAAGAGGGTCCTGAACAGAATGTAAAATCATATTTATTAGGAGGGTCCTGAACAGGAAGTAAAGTCGCATCTTTCAGGAGGGTCCTGAACAGAAAGTAAAATCCTATTTTTCAGGAGGGTCCTGAACAGAAAGTAAAGACCCATCTTTTAGGAGGGTCCTGAACATCAAGTTAAATCCCATTTTCAGGGGAATCCTGAACAAAAAGCAATGTCCCATTTTTAGGTATGGTTTTAAACAGAAAGTAAAGTTCCATTTTTCAGGAGGGTCCTAAACAAAAAGTAAAATCCCATTTTTAAGGAGTGTCCTAAACAGTAAATGGAATTCCATTTTTCAGGAGGGTCCAGAACAAAAGTAAAATCCCATTTTTCAGGAGGTTACTGAACAAAAGTAAAATCTAATTTTTCAGGAGCATCTTGAACAGTAAATAGAATTTCATTTTTTTGGAGGGTCCTGAACAGATAATAAATCCCATTTTTCAAGAAGGTCCTGAACAAAATGTAAAATCATATTTATCAGGAGGGTCCTGAATAGGAAGTAAAGTTGCATCTGTCAGTAGGGTTCTGAACAGAAAGTAAAATCTTATTTTTCAGGAGGGTCCTGAACAGAAAGTAAAGTCCCTTATTTCAGGAGGGTCCTGAACAAAAAGTAAAATGCTATTTTTTAGGAGGGTCCTGAACAAAAAGCAAAGTCCAATTTTTTAGGAGGGTTCTAAACACAAAGTAAAGTCCCATTTTTCAGAAGGGTCCTAAACTGAAAGTAAAATCCCATTTTTCAGGACGGTCCTGAACAGAAACTAAAATCCTGTTTTTCAGGAGAGTCCTAAACTGAAACTAAATTTCCATTTTTTAGGAGGGTCCTGAAGAGAATGTAAAATCCCATTTTTTAGGAGGGTCCTGAGCAAAATTCAAATTCCACTTTTCAGGAAGGTCCTAAACAGGAAGTAAAATTCCATATACCATTTTTCAAGAGGTACCTAAACAAATAGTAAAATCTCACTTTTCAGGAGGGTCCAAAACAAAAGTAAAATCCCATTTTTCAGGAGGGGCCTGAACTGATAGTAAATTCCCATATTTATGGAGGGTCCTAAACAGAAAGTAAAATCCAATTATTCAGGAGTGTCTGAACAGATAGAAAAATCCCATTTTTTTGGTGGATCCTGAAAAAAAGTAAAATCCCATTTATCAAGATGGTCCTAAACAAAAGTAAAATGCCATTTTTTAGGATTGTCCTGAAAAAATTAAAATCTCATTTTTCATGTGGGTCCGAAATAGAATGTTAAATCCTATTTTTCAGGAGGGTCCTAAACAAAAGTGAAATCTCATTTTTCAAGATGGTTCTGAACAAAAAGTAAAATCCCATTTTTCTGGAGGGTCATGAACAAAAGTAAAAGCCCATTTTTAAGGAGAGTCCTGAACAAAAGTAAAATCCCATTTTTAAGGAGCGTCCCGAACAGTAAATAGAATTCTATTTTTCAGGAGGGTCCAGAACAGATAGTAAAATCCCATTTTTCTGGAGGGTCCTGAACAGAAAGTAAAGTCCCATCTTACAAGAGGGTCCTGAAAAAAATGTAAAATCATACTTATCAGGAGGGTCCTAAACAAGAAGTAAAGTCGCATCTTTCAAGAGGGTCTTAAACAGAACGTAAAATGCCATTTTTTAGAAGGGTTCTGAATAGAAAGTTAAGTCCCATCTTTCAAGAGGGTCCTGAACAGAATGTAAAATCATATTTATCTGGAGGGTCCTGAACAGGAAGGTCTTGAACAGAAAATAAAGTCCCATTTTTCAGGAGGGTCCTGAACAGAAAGTCAAGTCCCAATTTTCTGGAGCTTCCTGAACAAAAATTAAAATCCCATTATTCATGAGGGTCCTGAACAGAAACTAAATTGTTATTTTTCAGGAGGGTCCTGAACAGATAGTATAAGCCCATTTTTTAGTATGATCC